>NC_067485.1:27703583-27791083 GCF_947179515.1 Apodemus sylvaticus | reverse complement strand
TGATATCCTGTGTAGATGCTTCCTTGGAGCTACATAGACTTGAAGCACATCTGGATGAAAGATAAGTGACTATAAACAGACTGCTTCTGCCTCTCTGACGTTCAACTTCTTTATTTGCTAACTGATATACTTTACTTGATTGATAAACATTAAAGTAAATTAATAGAGCTATAATTTTTGTGGGGTATCCACCAAAGAAGATTGCTTGGGTATGGGTCAGAGGTCTACTAATGTCTGGGAGCCTGTTACCATTAGAACTCTATGCAAGTGTTCATTCAGTCATTCTCTGTGTGTTTATGAATATGATAAGTCAGTTTTTTGTTACTCTAATAAAATAGCTAAGGTTATTAACATCTAAAACAAAACAGTTTACTCAGCCCATAGTTTTGAGGATTTTGGTCCAAGTTTAGTAAGATCCATTTCTTTGGGACTCTGGTGAGTGTGCTGAATACATGTGTGAGGAGGAGCAAAGAAAATGCTACACCTCATGGGAAAGAAACAAAGGAGGAAGAGGCGGTCTTACTACAGCTTAAAATCACCCAAAGTCTATGACACGAAGAATAAGAGTAAAAGCCTTTCACCTAAAGATTCTCCCACCTCCCAGTGATATCACTCAGGACCCCAAACCTTTAACCATATTCAAACCATAGCAGTTCATAGCTATGAGACTCTGAGAGCCAGTGTTCATCTGCATAGGCTTCAACTGTATGTATTTCTTATACACAGTTCATTGGTACTGGGAAGAAATGGTTAGAAAGAGGATGTAACTGGGGCTAGGGATGTCACATGGCCAAGTTTATCTGGCATAGAGTTCTAGGCAGTTTGAAGCTGTGAAATCAAAAGCTCTCTAGATAAAGAGAAGGGCTATGTCCATGGGTTCTAGACTCAGTCATAAACATGGATCAATCTGACAGAATCTCGAATTTCAGGTTGAGGGAGTTTTACTCTGCTCTTAAGGTAGTGAGAATCAGGAAACCATTCCAAGATTGTGAGCAATGGAATGACACAGGCAACCCAACAGTACAGGCAGAATGTTCCAGAATTCAGATGAAGTGCATAGCCTATGGAGAGGTGCTAAATATAGGAAAATAAAGAGTAGGTCATTATGACAGAGTGTAGAGATGACAGGGAGGGTCACTTTGAGAGACAAGGCTGTTTGGGAGAACCACTGACCAGTAAGCAGCTGGGAGCCTAGCAGAGACAACAGAAGGTAGAGCCTTTGGAATCAGCCAGCCGTGTCAAATCTCTACTCTGCCTCTGTGTGTATTCTCAACACATGGGGAAGTATTTTGCCTTGTTCTGTCTCTTTGCCATACAGAGGAAACAGAATGCAGGGCAAGGTCTTGAGAGTAGCAGAGCCTGGTGTATCTAGTCCTCAGCACAGTCCCCACAACATGCAAGCAGCCATCAGTTCCAGCTGTCATTACTTAGGGCTCGTCCCTGTGTCTATCAGAGGACTAGGCATTCTGCTCCTTGATATGTTTTGAAAGAGAAATTGAATCTTAGGATTGTGAAAGAGCCGATATTGAGATCTATATTTAATCCCAGGTTTATGCTTCCTAGGATCCGCTCCTTTGCTTGCTTCTAGGAAGTCATCAAAGCATAAATGAAGGCTGTCATGAAAGACAAAGAAATAATAGATCAAGTTAGAATCCTGGTGTGTTAAAAGGAGTGGTAGCAATAGATAATTTCTTGCTGTTATGTTCTGTGAAACATCTAACCTTCCAAGCCTCCCTCAGGACATGCTCTGAGAAGGGCTGTTTGCACCATGCAGCAGCCTACAGAGCCTCCTCAGTGACAGCCATAGGACAAATTCTTAATGCAAAATCTTGCAAGTGGTAGATACTGATGTCCACATTGAAATCTACTCATGTCTTCTGAAGTCAAGACCTTGGCCTTGGTCTATCCTAGTACCTCAATCTATGTTCTAATCACCATTCTGGAATATTAACAGTTAGACCAGTTCCCCTACAATTGACTTGTATTTTTATTAGCAAATATTCCTTGTACAGAAATGTAGGTTTCAGCATGACATTTCAGACACGCATAGAACTCACTTCAATCATGTTTACTTTCTCTGTTCCTCTTTGTAATTCACCTCCTCTCCTCCCCTTTCTGCTTCCATATCTCCAGGACTCACCACTTTACTTCACAACACTCTCTTCCCCATCTTTTAGAAGAAGAAAAAAAACATTTATGACTTTTCTTCATAGGTATGACTTATTTCACATACGTTGATGATCTGTGGGCACAGAGAAAAAAGCCAGGAGAGTGATATCACTCAAGCTTGATTTTTTTTTTACCAAGGCATAAACTTAATCAAGAACTGAAAGATCTCAGTAGAAACTACAGATCACTGGGAAGCAAAAGATATTTTTTGATATTTGGTATCAAAGATGGTATACAAATTCAGTGCAATCCCCATTCAAAGTCTTCTGGTAGATGCCACAAAGAATTACCTATGGTACTGTTAAGTATAAGCAAAAAGATTAAATAAGTAAGGGAGAGACTCTGAATATCATTCTGTCACCAGTGAAGAGATATTGCAACTCTTTCCATATATGTTCATAAATCTAGCATTCACACAGAAGCATCAGATGGCAGAAAAACTTCCTAGAAACAGACACACACACATACACACATACACACACACACACACACACTGCCTTAGTGTGGCAATTGCGGTATCCTGGATAAACTTTGAGGTCTGCTAGATTCTATTTCCCTCTTTTCCCCTTTTTTATATTCTAAGGAAACCTATTCTTAATAATCAATTGGAATTAAAAAGAGCACAGACATTTCAAATTAAATATGTTAATTAAACATACATTTAAGAACCTTAATTTAACTTTATTACCTAAAGCTCCATGCTCTCAGAATATCTTCACTTACAGTGCACCTTACTATTTTACTTTATATGTTAAAGGAAGCAAGTAGGTCCTGTGTTCTAAAAAAAAGAAGAGAGAGAGAGAGAGAATAACATTTCTATTACACAACAATATTGCAAAGAATTTTCATTTATTTTCAAACAAAAACTATTTACCTAAAGTAAACCATAAAGACAACCATGGCTGCTTTGGAACCCTAGCCTAGCATAATAGTCATCAGAGAGACCTATCTATCAACTGGTGGGAGCAGATGCAGAGTCCCACAGCCAAATTATTAGGCATAACTCAGGGCGTCCTGAAGAGGAGGGGAGGACGGATATCACAAGAATGCAACTGATTAGATTCAAGTGGGCTCACAGAGATCAGGGAGATTGTGGGTCTGACCTAGGCCTAGGTCCTCTACAGACAAGTCATGCTTGTGCAGCTTGGGGTCCCTGTGGGGTTCCTAACAGTGTGGGCAGGGACTGTCTTTTTGTCCTTTGCCTGCCTTTGGGATCCTTTTCCTCCTATTGGGTTGCCTTGTCCAGCCTTGATGTGAGAATATGTGTCTGGTCTTGTAGTTTGTTTTGCCATTACTGGTTGATGTCCCTGGGGTGGGGGTGGGGGTTACTGTTTAGTGAGGTAGGTGAAGGAATGGATTTGGGGGAAGGGGAGGTGAAGAGGAGAGACTAAGGGGAAGAGAGGGGGGCAACCTGCAGTCATGATGTAGTAAGTGAGAGAAAAGAAAGAAAGAAAGAAAGGAAGGAAGGAAGGAAGGAAGGAAGGAAGGAAGGAAGGAAGGAAGGAAGGAAGGAAAGTTGGAAGAAAGAAAGAAAGAAAGAAAGAAAGAAAGAAAGAAAGAAAGAAAGAAAGAAAAGAAGGAAGGAAAGATGGAAGAAATAAAGGAAAGATGGAAGAAAGGAAGGAAGGAAGGAAGGAAGAAAGAAAGAAAGAAAGAAAGAAAGAAAGAAAGAAAGAAAGAAAGAAAGGAAGGAAGAAGGAAAGAAGGCTTTCACCGAAATGTAAATGTGCTTGCTTGCAAGCCTTGATGACCCAAGTTTGAATCCCTAGTATCACATGGTGGAAGGAGTGAACCAGTTACTAAAAGGTGCTCTCTGACCTCCAAATGTGAGTGATGGTGTTCATACAGGAGATCATGTGTATACAAGGTAAATAAAGATGTGAGAACAAATGTTTAAGGATGTTAAAAAAAACATGTGTGGTATTCAAGACAAACTATTGTAAACAAAAGGACAGAAGAACACACACACACATACACACACATACACACACATACACACACACATACATACATACACAATTTAGAATAATATTTAAAAGTTGGCTACATCAAAGTTAAAAGTTCCTTAAAATTATAAAGTACAGGTAAAAAACATTATCTCCTTCTAAGAACAAATGATCCTTTTTATTTTTATTGTTGCCCTGAAATAGGAATCATAGAAATATCACAGGAAGGCATAGTAAATTCTATATTTTATAACCTTTATAAAGTTAAAATTGACTATTCCGGGGCTGGAGAAATGGCTCAGTGGTTAAGAGCACGGACTGTTCTGACTACTCTTCCTGAGGTTCAAGTCCCAGCAACTGCAGGGTGGTTCACTCCCATACATAATGGAATCTGATGCCTGCTTCTGTCATGAAAATAGGGTACACACTCTCTCTCTCTCTCTCTCTCTCTCTCTCTCTCTCTCTCTCTCTCTCTCTCTCTCTCATAAGTCTTAAAATAGTAATAATATAAAATATTTTTAAAATTGACTGGGCCGTATAATGCCAATTAGAAGACCAGCCCCATGCTATGAAGGTGCATGCCTGTAATTCCAATGTGTCCTGGAGGCAGGAGGCAGGAGAATCATGAGTTTGAGATAAAACAGAGCCACAGGAAGAAAGTATATCTCAAAATACTGAGAACTGGCGACACAGCTGAGTGGTGGAGCAGTTGCCTAGCAGGCATGAGGCCCTGAGTGTAATTCCTAACACTACAGGAAATAACATGTAAAAGACCTGAAAAATAGATGTTCACATGCAATTAGAAAACTGCCAGCCAGATAGCTTCCCTTTCTTTCTACGTTAACTCTGCTTCTTGCTGTCTATGCTTTCTAAAACCTATCCTGTTATCTGTTTCTCACCTCCTTTTAAGGCCTTTTTTCCCCTCTTGAGATTCACCTTAAAATTTCGTGACTTAGAAGCACATACAGACACGTGCTTATGTTTGTAAGTGCACAGTTTTAACTATAGGTTCTACATATGAGAGAACATGTGTATTTGTCTTTCTGAATCTAGCTGATTTCTCCTAACATAATTTCCACACATGGCATCCTTTCATTTATTACAGACTCATAGATCCCATTGAATACATGTGCACCATTTTTACATAGACTCATCTAGGCTGGTTTCAGCTCCTGACTACCTTGCAGAGTAGTGTGTATTGACTCAGGGTCCTTCAGGCACTCGAGAGTGTCATAGCTTGGTCTTATGGTAGCTGGACTTGGAAGAAGGTGTGGGAAGAACACTGGGTCCAGGAACAAATAGGAACAAAACACGGTGACAGATGTGCGTGAAGATGCTACAGAGTGAATCAGCCTAGTTCACAGAGTAGCTTAAACATTAATGATATTCAGTACGGTAGGAAATTACCTTCCTGTTAGCTGAAATTTCCTCTCTTCTTTCTTTACTTTCCTCCCTCCTTTCCTTTTCTCTTTCTCTCTTTCTTCTTTAGAAATAAAGAAGTCTTGATAGACTCCTCACTGCTTGCTCAATACATAATTAGATCTCACTTTATCACCGTCAAGAAGTTGAGAAAATCAGATTGGAGATGAAGAAACGGAGAGATCACCCCTAAGTGTAGTAGCAGCTGAATGGTTTACAGCCACATCCTGAAAACTAGTCTCTCGTCCTCTCATTGGTCCAGTAAGACATTGTTTAACGTCTAGAATATCCTCAGGTATTGTCTTGAGTAAATGTGATAAAAAAAACATTCAGATGTATGCACCCCCATGTGGTGAATGTCATTTCTGATTCATTGCAGACATTATTTATACATGGTATAAAATGATACAGCGTGCATTTGATTTTAGAAGTCAAAAAGGATAACAATACTCAAAGCAAAACAGAAAACTGTCTCTACTTATTTTCAATCTCCCCTTTCCCGCCCCTGCCAATTCATTTAGAACAACTGATGTGCAGCTGGTGTGTCTTTGGATGGTAGGGAATTTTTTCTCTGTGGTCCAGGGAGCCCTTAAAAAGGATTTTGTCCTAGTATAAAGCTAAGGGGTGACGTTTAAACATGCTTTCCCCAGCATCTATCTCCCATTTATTGAATTTGAGTATCTCCTAGGAGTCAAATATTTGATTATGAAACTTTGAGATTGCACTTCAAATACTGCTACATAAACATTTCCCCCAGCCTGTGTGAAAAGCAAAACTGCAATCTCCCCACCCATGCAAAACAAAACCAGGCCCTTGATGACCTTGGGAGGTTACTTATCACCACCAGCCAAAACACTCCATAATGCCAAAACGCAGAAATGTTACCAGTGACCAGAGGGACATGACGATCCTCATTCCCTAATCTTGACTAATTTCTGGTCCCTGTCTCTGAAGTCTCAGCTCTTGTCCTGTGGTGGATACAGAAGTCCATGCCAGGCTTTACTCTTCTGCTCTATTTCAGGAAGAATGCAGACCCGTGCTGTAATAGAACAGAAAGCTAAGTCTTCTTGAAAATGACCGATGAATCGTACATCGTAAGAGGCTGAAAATAATCATTGGAGCATAGAATGTGTTGAACTGGAGATGCCAGACAATGCCAATACTAAAACAATCGTATGACCATCCTGAATGAACAATGTGGCCAGACTGACCACAGTCTCCTTGGTAATCAGTTAAGGGATATTAGTACACATTTCTCAAGCAAAAATCATTACCTATCATTTAACAACTCCCACCGTGAATTAGCTTGCTGTTCGTCTAGTACAAAGAATCTCACCAAATAACTGCCTTTTGTCAGGAATGATGAACACCCCCTATACAACGGAGACATAGTCGTCTCTGGAAATTCTAAAACATTTTCCATTTAACTGGGTGCACCACACTAATTTGCGGAATGATGAGGTCATCGGTCTTGGGCCTTCGTTCACTCTTTTTTTCTCTTCTTTAATCTCATTCTCTTCGTTTTCTTTATTACTAAGAGGGAGGCAAACTCACAAAAACCTGTTATTTATTATCCTTGTTCCAAATTTTGCTGGTTCTCAGTCCCCAGGGTTCGAAGTCAATATGTTTGGTAATGACTTTTTACAAAGAAAAAGGAAAAGGAACACTTGAGATTGGATTTCAAGTGTTATGATGAATGCGTGTCTGAACTTTCAGCTGGGTTCGGCTTAAAGAACTCAGCATCAATTGCACAGGAAGTCATCTTTGGAGAACTGAAATCTGACAGAATACTAAATAAAATTCTCTCTCTCTCTCTCTCTCTCTCTCTCTCTCTCTCTCTCCTTCCCTCCCTCTCTCCCTTCATCTCCCCTCTCTTCTTCTCTGTCTCCTTTCTACACACACACACACACACACACACACACACTCCTAATTTGCTAAGTATTTAGGGACTCCCTTAGCCATATTGTAACCAGGAAACAGTTGGTGTGGGTTCAGAGTCTGAGAGGCCAGAGTTCATCGGCTTTTCTTCTTTTTCTCCTTCTGTTGATTTACTGATTGGCTTCAAATTACCTTCGTGGCTTGTGTATTGTGGGCTTATCAGGTAAAAATAAATGAAGACGAGCCTTCCTGTGTTTAAAAATATGCTAAGATGTGTTGAAAAGAAAAACCCAGTGGCAAAAAGAATCCTAAAATGCAATGCGTTTTAGAAACACAGAATCCAATAAAAGCACTAATTTGTTCTGTGTAAGCCTGTGCACTGTGGGGGAGGGGAGGGGAGGCATCCTTTCCTCCGAAAGGAAAGCAAAAAAGAAAAAAGAAAAAAAAACAAAAAACAAAAAAACAGAAAACAACATGAGCTACGAAGAGGTCGGAGCTTCCCTAGTCCCTTTTCGTGAGTGAAAAATCTCAGGAAATAATGTTGCATATTGCAATTAAAATACAGATTGTTTTTTTTTTCCTAGAACTCTCCCAAGTTCTTTATTCTTTTCTAAACAATTGTATGGGGGGTAAAAATAAGTGTATGTGTCTGTATGGACAGCTGTGAGCATGTATGTTCAGCCATGAACTGCAAGATGCTATTCCAGCGGTGGTGGACCACATTGCCTCATTTGCTTAGTGACGCAGCAGGAACTTGAGCGTATGGAAGTGCTCTCTGTGATGCAAATGACAAAGTCACAGAACAGCACGATTTTCCTGACGTCTCCTTAGCAAGTGGCATAAAAATTGTGTGCGCACGTGAGCGTGTGTAACTTTTTGTTCCCAAAAGTTAACGTTTCCAGTTTTAGTGAACTTGTCATTTAGAACAAGAAGCATAGAAGCAGGACTTCCCCCATGTTGGTTGCAGTACATTTTTCTTACCTAATCTAAAAGGCCCAGGGATCCCAGCTGTGGCAGGTAAAGGACACACACAGGGAATGCCTGGCTTCCCTCTTCACCGGCCCCATCCTCAGCTGCTTGGTTGCTGCTGCCTCCAGTGTTCTGGGGGAATTCTGAGAGTGTTTTCAAACAGGCAAGATTATCGATCAGGTCTGGGGCTGAAAAAATGACTTAGTGGTCAAAAGTATTTACTGCTCTTCCAGAGGACCCAAGTTCGGGTTGATCCCAGAACTTACACTGAGGTCCCACAACCACCTCCGATTACAGCTCTCGGGGATGCAAGGCCCTCTTTGGTACCCATGCATGCAAATCCACCCCGACACGTACACATAATTAAGACTAATAAAAACAAATCTTTACAACAGTTGCTGTCTCGTGTGAACAGGAGGGAAGAGGATGTGGAGTGCACAGTCACCAAAGGAGTTTTGATCATTTTCTTGGGCTCACTGAAGAGCAGGCCTTCTGTGCCCCCCTCACCCCCACCCCCCGCTGTGGCTTCCCTTTTCTGAGACCTGATGCCTGGCAGTACACACTGTGGAGAACAGGGGGTCATTCGCTTCATCCTCTTATCCACTGCAGTCTCGTTGGTTTTGCTTTGATGGGAATCTTTGGACGCTAGAGATGACTGGATGCAAAGCATGGGCAAAGTAGTTCAAATCAGAAAGAAATGATCCAAAGCTTCTAGGCACGCTCACAAAGAGAAAGCAAAATGCCGTTCCAGCCAGGCATTCACCAGATGTCTCTGCTCCGATCGGAAGGCAAAGTAGAGCGCGGAGCGGTGGCACGGAAGGCCCTTAAGCTCTTGCTGTCGAGTTGTTATTAATTAAAAATTCAGCAAGGGAAATCTCAAGTTCTTTGAAGGCGTGCTTTCTCTGTTTCCCCATATGAGGATGAACTCTTATAAATTCTATTTTATGATACTCATATTGATGGTTTGGGAGAACAAATTAATTGTTGGGGGAATGAAGGGAGAGAAATGGAATACAAGAAAAAAAACCTGCCTTACTAAACGAACAATTAAATGAGATAGGCCATATGATACGGGTTTGCTATACTCCTGGCGATTCTCCAGCTTGCTTTCTTTGTTTGGAAGAACCTCAGAGAAAGTCCTACTTTCCCAAGGATCATTATTTAAGTCTATAAGCACATTTGAGTGTTCAAAGTCTGGATATCAAAATCTGAATGACCATTCCTGAATTCCAGAATTGTTCCAACTAGCTCTAGTCAAAACACAGTTGTCTTCAGCTCTAGTGCCTAGAAGTCCAAGACCTATTCATGGTTTCCTTTTTAAGCTTATTCTTATAAATGCGTGTGTAGTGTGCATGTGTGTGCACATGAAAGGGAACATGTATGTGTCCTGGTGTCTTTGACTACTTCACCAGTGTCTGCATTTAGATATATCTAGCATCTGAGGTGTTCTATTAAACCAGAGACGTGCCTGCAGCAGCTAATGTGGGAAGTCTTCCTCAAATGGTCCCGACCGTAGTCACTGAGGCATGGGTTTGCAATAGAATCTGGAACTTGCAGGTCCAGCTAGTATAGCTAGCCAGTTTATTCTGGCAGACTCCTGTCCTTTTGATGCTTGAAGGACATCATGCCTATTTGGCATCCACACAGAAACCACAGAATTCTGCATAATTTGAGAGCCTTGGGCAACGCAGGCATCTTCTGAGCTCCAAATCTCCTTGTCCTGAATCTTCTCAGCCTTGAAGCACAGTTCCTTTCCTCTCTTCTAATATTTGTTCCTGTGTATGTGTGCGGGTGCACGCGGAGGCCAGAAGAGGGCATCAGAGATCGTGAAGCTGGAGGCAGAGGTGGTTATGAGTTACCACCCCAAGTAGGTGCTCGAATTTGAACTCCAGACCTCTGGCAAGAGGAGCAACTGCTCTTAACTTCCAAGCTACCTCTTGAGTCTCCACTGAAGAATATATTTTAATACTTACAATACACGTACCCATTGAGGCCAAATGAGCTTATCTTTAATAGACCATCAAAGGTCATAACCTTTTTTGTTTTGTTTTGTTTTGTTTTGTTTTGTTTTGTTTTGTTTTTTGGTTTTGGTTTTTTGTTTTTGTTTCATTTCCCACATGCTTTGAGTTTTGATAGAGCCTCTTGCTGACATAATCCTGATGCTTTCAAATAGGTTGCAGTGTTTGATGTGAACATACTTTCTTGGGCGCCAGCTTAGATGTGGAACCCTACCCTGCTCATATAATCAGTGCAAATGCAACTCCTTTTTTTTAATATTTTTTATTTTCTATATTCTTTGTTTACATTCCAAATGATTTCCCCTTTCCAGGATCCCCTCTCCCCATATGTACCATAAAACTTCTTCTCTCCATCCATTCTCCGATCACCTCCCTCCTTTTTCTCGGTCATATTCCCCTCCAATGCGAGGTCAATCCTTTCCAGGATCAGGACCCTCTCCATACTTCTTCATGGGAGTCACTTGTTATGCGATTTGTGCTTTGGGTATTCAGGGCTTCTGGGCTAATTAATATCCACTTATCAGAGATTGCATTCCATGTGTATTCTTTTGTGATTGTGTTACCTCACTTAGGATGATATTTTCCAGATCAAACCATTTGCCTAAAAATTTTGTGAATTCATTGTTTCTAATTGCTGAGTAGTATTCCATTGTGTAAATATACCACATTTTCTGTATCAATTCCTCCTTTGAGGGGCATCTGGGTTCTTTCCAGCTTCTGGCTATTATAAATAAGACTGCTATGAACATAATGGAGCATGTGTCTTTATTGCATGCCAGGGAATCCTTTGGGTATATGCCCATGAGGTATAGCAGGGTCCTCCGGAAGTGTCATGTCCAGTTTTCTGAGGAACCACCAGACTGATTTCCAAAGTGGTTGTACCATCTTACAGCCCCACCAACAGTGGAGGAGTGTTCCTCTTTCTCCACATCCTCGACAACACCTGCTGTCTCCTGAGTTTTTGACCTTAGCCATTCTGACTGGTGTAAAGTGAAATCTCAGGGTTGTTTTGATTTGCACTTCCCTAATGATGTTGAGCACTTCACCGAATTTCTTCAGGTGAAAATTCCTTGTTTAGATCTGTACCCCATTTTTTAATAGGGTTATTTGGTTCCCTGGGGTCTAACTTCTTGAGTTCTTTGTATATATTGTATATTATCCCTCTATCAGATATAGGGTTGGTGAATATACTTTCCCAATTTGATGGTTGCTGTTTTGTCCTTTTAACAGTGTCCTTTGCCTTACAGAAACTTTGTAATTTCATGAGGTCCCATTGGTCAATTCTTGATCTTAGAGCATAAGCTATTGGTGATCTGTTCAGGAACTTTTCCCCTGTGCCCATGTCCTCAAGGGTCTTCCCCAGTTTCTTTTCTATAAGTTTCAGTGTGTCTGGTTTTACATGGAGGTCCTTGATCCACTTGGAGTGAAGTTTAGTACATGGAGATAAGAATGGATCAATTCGAATTCTTCTGCATGCTGACCTCCAATTGAACCAGCACCATCTGTTGAAAAGGCTTTCTTTTTTCCACTGGATGTTTTCGGCTCCTTTGTCGAAGATCAAGTGACCATAGGTGTGTGGATTCATTTCTGGATCTTCAATTTTATTCCATTGGTCCACTTGTCTGTCACTGTGCCAATAACATGCAGTTTTTTAACACTATTGCTCTGTAGTATTGCTTGAAGTCAGGGATACTGATTCCCCCAGAATTTCTTTTGTTGTTGAGAATAGTTTTAGCTATCCTGGGTTTTTTGTTATTCCAGATGAATTTGGGAATTGCTTTTTCTAACTCTGTGAAGAACTGAGTTGGGATTTTGATGGGGATTGCCTTGAATCTGTAGATTGCTTTTGGCAAGATGGCCATTTTAACTATATTAATCCTGCCAATCCACGAGCATGGAAGATTTTTCCATTTTCTGAGGTCTTCTTCAATTTCCTTTTTCAGAGACCTTAAGTTCTTGTCATATAGATCTTTCACTTGTTTGGTTAGAGTCACACCAAGATACTTTATATTGTTTGTGGCTATTGTGAAGGGTGTCATTTCCCTAACTTCTTTCTCAGCCTGCTTATCCTTTGAGTATAGGAAGGCAACTGATTTGCTTGAGTTGATTTTATAACCAGCCACTTTGCTGAAGTTGTTTATCAACTGTAGGAGTTCTCTGGTGGAGGTTTTCAGGTCACTTAAGTAGACTATTATGTCATCTGCAAATAGTGATAATTTGACTTCTTCCTTTCCAATTTGTGTCCCCTTGACCTCCTTATGTTGTCTAATTGCTCTAGCTAGAACTTCAAGTAGTATATTGAAAAGATATGGAGAGAGAGGACAGCCTTGTCTAGTCCCTGATTTTAGTGGGATTGCTTCAAGTTTCTCTCCATTTAGTTTGATGTTGGCTACTAGTTTGCTGTATATTGCTTTAACGATGTTTAGGTATGGGCCTTGAATTCTTGTTTTTTCCAAGACTTTTAGCATGAAAGGATGCTGAATTTTGTCAAATGCTTTCTCTGCATCTAATGAGATGATCATATGGTTTTTTTTCTTTGAGTTTGTTTATGTAGTGGATAGCATTGATGGATTTCCTTATATTGAACCATCCCTGCATCGCGGGGATGAAGCCTACTTGATCATGGTTGATGATCATTTTGATGAGTGTTTTTGGATTCAATTGGCAAGAATTTTATCAAGTATTTTTGCATCAATATTCATAAGAGAAATTGGCCTGAAGTTCTCTTTCTTTGTTGGATCTTTGTGTGGTTTTTGAATCAGCATAATTGTGGCTTCATAGAACAAGTTGGGTAGAGTTCTTTCTGTTTCTATTTTGTGGAATAGTTTGAAGAGTATTGGTGTTAGGTCTTCTATGAAGGTCTGATAGAATTCTGCATTGAAGCCATCTGGTCCCGTGCTTTTTTTGGTTGGGAGACTTTCTATGACCCTTTTTATTTCTTCAGGTCTTATGGGACTGTTTAGATTATCTATTTGATCCTGATTTAGTTTTGGTGTCGGATATCTGTCTAGGAAGCTGTCCATTTCCTCCAGATTCTCCAGTTATGTTGAGTATAGGCTTTTGTAGTAGGATCTAATGATTTTTTGAATTTCCTCAGTTTCTGTTGTTATATCTCCCTTTTCATTTCTAAGTTTGTTAATCTGGATACTGTCTCTGTGCCCTTTGGTTAGTCTGGCTAAGGGTTTATCTATCTTGTTGATTTTCTCAAAGAACCAGTTCCTGGTTTTGATGATTATTTGTATGGTTCTCTTTGTTTCTACTTGGTTGATTTCGGCCTTGAGTTTGGTGATTTCCTGCCTTCTACTCCTCCTGGCTGAAATAGCTTCTTTTTGTTCCAGCGCTTTCAGGTGTGTCATTAAGCTGTTAGTGTATGCTCTCTCCATTTTCTTTTTGGAGGCACTCAGGGCTATGAGTTTTCCTCTTAGCACTGCTTTCATTGTGTCCCATAGATTTGGGTATGTTGTGTCTTCATTTTCATTAAGTTCTAAAAAGTCTTTAATTTCTTTCTTTATTTCTTCCTTGACCAAGGTATCATTGAGTAGAATATTGTTCAGTTTCCACGTGTATGTGGGTTTTCTGCTGTTTATGTTGCTATTGAAGACCACTTTTACTCCATAGTGATATGATAGGAGGCATAGGATTAGTTCGATCTTCTTATATTTGTTGAGGTCTGTCTTGTGACCAATTATATGGTTGATTTTGGAGAAGGTACCATGAGGTGCTGAGAAAAAGTTATATTCTTTTGCTATAGGATAGAATGTTCTATATATATCTGTTAAATCTAATTGGTCCAAAGCTTCAATTAGTTTCACTGTGTCCCCATTCAGTTTCTGTTTTCCTGATTGGTCCATTGAGGAAAGTGCAGTGTTGAAGTCACCCACAATTATTGTGTTAGGTGCAATGTGTGCTTTGAGCTTTAATAAAGTTCCTTTTATGAATGAGGGTTCCCTTGCATTTGGAGCATAGATGTTCAGGATTGAGAGTTCTTCTTGTTGTATTTTTCTTTTGACCAGCAAGAAGTGTCCCTCAGAGTCTCTTTTGATGACTTTGGGTTGAAAGTCAATTTTATCTGATATTAGAATGGCTACTCCAGCTTGTTTCCTGAGACCATTTGCTTATAAAATTGTCTTCCAGACTTTTACTCTAAGGTAGTGCTTGTCTTTGACCCTGAGGTGTGTTTCCTGTATGCAGCAAAATGTAGGGTCCTGTTTATGTATCTAGTTGGTTAGTCTATGTCTTTTTATTGGGGCATTGAGTCCATTGATGTTAAGAGATATTAAGGAATAGTGAGTATTACTTCCTGTCATTTTTGATGTTATTTTTTAAATTTGATTGGTTAACATCTTTTGGGTTTGATGAAAGAAGGTTACTATCTTGCTTTTTCCAGGGTGAGGATTCCCTCCTTGTATTGGTGTTTTCCTCCTATTATCCTTTGTAGGGCTGAGTTTGTGGATAGATATTGGGTAAACTTGGTTTTGTCATGGAATATCTTAGTTTCTCCCTCTATGGTGATTGAGAGTTTTGCTGGGTATAGTAGTTTTGGCTGGCATTTGTGTTCTCTTAGAGTCTGCATGAGATCTGACCAGGATCTTCTAGCTTTCATAGTCTCGGGTGAGAAGTCTGGTGTGATTCTGATAGGTCTTCCTTTATATGTTACTTGGCCTTTTTCTCTTACTGCCTTTAATATTCTTTCTTTGTTTAGTACATTTGGTGTTTTGATTATTATGTGATGAGAGGTATTTCTGTTCTGGTCCAGTCTGTTTGGAATTCTGTAGGCTTCTTGTATATTCATGGGCATCTCTCTCTTTAGGTTAGGGAAGTTTTCTTCCATAATTTTATTGAAGATATTTGCTGGCCCTTTAAGTTGTAAATCTTCACTCTCATCTATGCCTATAATCCTTAAGTTTGGTCTTCTCATTGTGTCCTGGATTTCCTGGATGTTTTGGGTTACAAGCTTTTTGCATTTTGCATTTTCTTTTTTTTTTTTTCATTTTTTTATTCGATATAATTTATTTACATTTCAAATGATTTCCCCTTTTCTAGCCCCCCCTCCCCGAAAGTCCCGTAAGCCCCCTTCTCTTCCCCTGTCCTCCCTCCCACCCCTTCCCAGTTCCCCGTTCTGGTTTTGCCGAATACTGTTTCACTGAGTATTTCCAGAACCAGGGACCACTCCTCCTTTCTTCTTGTATCTCATTTGATGTGTGGATTATGTTTTGGGTATTCCAGTTTTCTAGGTTAATAACCACTTATTAGTGAGTGCATACCATGATTCACCTTTTGAGTCTGGGTTACCTCACTTAGTATGATGTTCTCTAGCTCCATCCATTTGCCTAAGAATTTCATGAATTCATTGTTTCTAATGGCTGAATAGTACTCCATAGTGTAGATATACCACATTTTTTGCATCCACTCTTCTGTTGAGGGATACCTGGGTTCTTTCCAGCATCTGGCAATTATAAATAGGGCTGCTATGAACATAGTAGAGCATGTATCCTTATTACATGGTGGGGAATCCTCTGGGTATATGCCCAGGAGTGGTATAGCAGGATCTTCTGGAAGTGAGGTGCCCAGTTTTCGGAGGAACCGCCAGACTGATTTCCAGAGTGGTTTTACCAATTTGCAACCCCACCAGCAGTGGAGGAGTGTTCCTCTTTCTCCACACCCTCTCCAACACCTGCTGTCTCCTGAATTTTTAATCTTAGCCATTCTGACTGGTGTAAGATGAAATCTTAGGGTTGTTTTGATTTGCATTTCCCTAATGACTAATGAAGTTGAGCATTTTTTAAGATGCTTCTCCACCATCTGAAGTTCTTCAGGTGAGAATTCTTTGTTTAACTCTGTACCCCATTTTTTAATAGGGTTGTTCGGTTTTCTGGAGTCTAACTTCTTGAGTTCTTTATATATATTGGATATTAGCCCTCTATCTGATGTAGGATTGGTGAAGATCTTTTCCCAATTTGTTGGTTGCCGATCTGTCCTCTTGATGGTGTCCTTTGCCTTACAGAAACTCTGTAACCTTATGAGGTCCCATTTGTCAATTCTTGCTCTTAGAGCATACGCTATTGGTGTTCTGTTCAGAAACTTTCTCCCTGTACCGATGTCCTCAAGGGTCTTCCCCAGTTTCTTTTCTATTAGCTTCAGAGTGTCTGGCTTTATGTGAAGGTCCTTGATCCATTTGGATTTGAGCTTAGTACAAGGAGACAAGGATGAATCAATTCGCATTCTTCTGCATGCTGACCTCCAGTTGAACCAGCACCATTTGTTGAAAAGGCTATCTTTTTTCCATTGGATGTTTTCAGCCTCTTTGTCGAGGATCAAGTGGCCATAGGTGTGTGGGTTCATTTCTGGATCTTCAATCCTGTTCCATTGATCCTCCTGCCTGTCACTGTACCAATACCATGCAGTTTTTAACACTATTGCTCTGTAGTATTGCTTGAGGTCAGGGATACTGATTCCCCCAGATTTTTAACTGTTGAGTCCATGGTTTCTATGGTATCTTCAGAATCTGAGATTCTTTCTTTTATCTCTTGTATTCTGTTGTTGATATTTGCATCAATGTCCCCTGATTTCTTCCCAAGGTTTTCTATCTCCAAAGTTGTCTCCCTTTGAATTTTCTTAGTTGTTTCTACTTCTGATTTTGATCCTGGATGGTTTTGCTTAGCTCCTTCACTTGCTTGTTTGTGCTTTCCTGTAATTCTTTAAGAGATTTTTGTCTTTCCTCTTTCATGACCTCAGCCTGTTGACCAAAGTTCTCCTGTATTTCTTTAAGTGATTTTTGCGTTTCCTCCTTATTGGCTTTTGTATTCTCCTGAATTTCTTTCAATGATTTTTGTGTTTCCCTCGTAAGGGCTTCTAACTTTTGATCCATTTTCTCCTGAATTTCTTTAAGTATGTCCTTCATGCGTTCCTCTACCAGCATCATGACCAGTGATTTTAAATCCAAATCTTGTTTTTCTGGTGTGATGGGGTATCCAGGACATGCAGAGCACACTGACTCCTCCCAGCTGGCCTCCCGGATGCCCCTCTGGCCTCTTGCAGGACCTGGAGATGTGATGTTCCAGCCCAGGCTGTTCTGGAGCTCGAAGTGGAGATCTGAAGGCTCCTGCCAGAAGCCTCAGGACTGCAACCTAAGCTCCTTGCCGCTGGAGCAAGCTGTGTGCTCCCAGTCTGCCTCCGGGTGCACACCAGGCCTCTTGTCCTTCTGGAGACCGAGTGTTATGGCCCAGGCTGTTCAGATCCTGAAGCAGACTCCTGAAGGCTCCCACCGGGGCCTGCTGGACTCACCAGAGCACACTGACTCCTCCCAGCCAGCCTCCTGTGTGCCCCTCTGGATTCCTGCAGGACCTGGAGATGTGTTGTTGCAGCCCAGGCTGTTCTGGATCTAGAAGCGGAGATTGCAACTCCTTTTTATACTTAAAAAATTGTAACAAAAATAAATTTGACACATTGGTAGGTGCATAGATATATTTTAAATGTTAATGTTTCTACTCTCAACTATAGACTAATTCATATGCAATGTGATCTTTGTAAATAACCCACTTCTTTATATTGCTTCTGTATATCTAATGTTAAGAAAATAAACACCAGACTGGGAGGATGGCTCAGTGACTAAGATCATTTGCTTTACAAGTTTGAAGACCCAAGTTCAGATGCCTGGCATCTATATAAGAAGCCAAATGTACAATATACAGCTATAACCCTGCACTACTGAGGAAGAGACAACACAGTCACTGGGGCTTCCTGGCCACACGGCTTAGTCAACAGCATTCAGAAAGGAATAAGGTAGTGAGCAGTAGAGGGAGACACCTGACACCCTCCTCCAGACTCATACACAAACACACACACACACACACACACACACACACACATACACACAGACATACGTACTCTCTCTCTCACACACACACAGATACACATACAGACATACACATACATAGACACACACACATGCATACATACACATACATAGACACACACACATGCAGATACATACATATACAGACACACACACAAAGATACACACATGGACATATACACACTGACATATACACACAGAGACATACATAGACACACACACAGAAATATACAGACATACACAGATACACATAGAAAGACACATAGAGAGACAAACACAGACACACAGAGACACATAAACATAAAAAAGTTGATATACACACAGAAAGACATATGTAGACCCCACACACAGACACACACAGACATACACAGATACAGACACACACATAGAGACATACACAGACACACACAGAGACATAAACAGACTCAGGCACACATAGAGACACACACAGAAACAAACACAGACACAGTCACAGGGACATACACACATAGAGGCATACACAGACACATACACATTGACACATGAACACATAAAAACACTGGCATACATACCTACAGAGACACACACAGGGACACACGCACACATGCACACAGAGAAACACACAGACATAAACACACAGAAAGAAACACATACACAGACATACACACAGACATACACAGACATATACATACATAGGATGAGGAGGAAGGAGGGTAGTTTCTGTCTTGATTTTGTTTATTGACCATATATATGATGCTGATTGTTTCTAGGCTAAGACATTATAATATTTAATCTTGCCTGGAGAAATGCCAGCACTGGAATAGAACAGTATTTAGATTCCTCATTTGCCTCACTTGCATCTCTAACCACCCCACCTTACCAAATAGGTTTAAGCAACCGGAATCGTTTGGTGACTCAGCACAAGGACTCCAAACCTGGGCATCTGTGGTGTGAAGGGTTTGCAGGTGTGTTATTCAGAGGCTTCTACAAAGACACCTGCTCTGAGGGGTGCGCTGTGCTCACAACCTCTGGTTGAATGCTTCTAAGAGCTGCAACATCTTTAAGACAATTCCTTATGAGCCAGTGACTGAGCTGGTCACACAATGCCACCTGGCCATCACGATCCTATGCACTGAGCTTCCATTGCGACACTTTAGACGTTCTCTAAGTGACACCATGTCTGGGAGTGATCTGCCCTATTCCTGTTCCATATCTGCTGATGTATTATGACAGCAATCCTGTCAATCCCCTCCACTACAGTTTGCCCACATCTGCTTCCTAAATCTTTGGGTGACATTCATGGCTGTCCCAGGGCTTTGTTCTGCAAATATTTCCTTGTCTTTGACCCTCTGTGCTATAATTTTATGACATTATAATTTAAGAACAATTTACATACAAACTTATTTATCAGATTTTAGTATGATGTTTCCATATATATATATATATATATTTCATATATATGCATATATACATATGTCATGTGGTAGTCAAGTTACATTCATTAAAATATCAAAAATGAAAAATATTAAAAAATGAAAAATATTACCAATGTTACTATAGAGCTTCCTCATCTCTAAAAACAATAGTACACAAATGTTGAGTTCTTACATATTGCAGAATGATATTTTAATTTCATATCTTAGTATGCTTGCCTTCAGAATTATAAATATAAGTTGATTTTTAATTTTCTAAGAAAGTCCTTTTGAGTTCTTCCTGCCATTTGATTTTTAAAAATCCACTGATAATCTGAAGCTCTGTCCTGCATTCATGAGTTGTGTACTCTGCAATGCATATAAGAATTGTTTGTATCATGGTAGCTTTGAAATGGCCCCTGGAATATATTCAGAAAAAGGTCTACTGGGAACTCGGTGAACAAGCTTAATACCATGGCCAGTTCACAGCTGTGCTCAGCTCCCAAGAAGTTTCCTTTATTATTTTCTGGATTATTTTCACCCCTTCAATACCATTTCCTCTCTTTGGCTTTCACCATAAGAATTTTGAGTTTTTTATAATCAATAACTTACATGTCTCCCACATTAAAATGATTTTGCAACAGTTTCAGATTATTCATGTTTTCTGAGATTCTTTTGGCTCGTTTATTGCATGAAAAATTCTGAATTTTTAGAATTTGGGCACCTTTTCCTTTAGATCATTTTATTTCTGGGGGGAAGGGAGAAGCTTTTCAGGTTTTCTGAAGGTAAGTATTTCAGTGGACAGTGGTAAGTTAGATGGGGTAATAAGTATGACTTGAACAAAACACATATTTCCTCCTCTTCCTCTTCCTCTTTCCTCTCCTTCTCCCTCTCCCTCTCCTTCTCCCTCTCCCTCTCCCTCTCCTTCTCCTTCTCCATCTCCTTCTTTTTCTCCTTCTCCTCCTCCTCTTCCTCCTCCTTTTTCTTCTTCTTCTTCTTCTTCTTCTTCTTCTTCTTCTTCTTCTTCTTCTTCTTCTTCTTCTTCTTCTTCTTCTTCTTCTTCTTCTTCTTCATAATCATTGTCATCACCATCCTCAACATTTCCTGGACTAATAGTTTCCTATAATTCTTGTGGAACCTCCCTTACAGAAATCTTTTAAATCCAAATCTTTTAAATTCACAGGACAACATCCATTTATAACCCAATATTCAACTCTTTCCCAAAATTTCCTAGCTGCGCTCATCTCGCTGGGCTTTCATTGGCTGCATAAGCTTGTGTTTTCTCCCTTGTGACTAACCCCTGTGAATACAAATCCACTTACATTTTAATAACCTAAGATAATATTTCCTCAGAAAACTTCACCCACTCGGTGTTCATTTCTCCATGAATGATTAATGATGATAATTTATATGGAATCTTCTACTGAAAAGCACATTAAATAACAGCGCTGCTTGTGCAGCCTTCGTTGTATGTCGTTACCCTGGAGAGCAATGGTTGGAATTAATGCTGCTATTTTACCAGTGGCCGGTCATCAAAGTCATATCTGTGTAGAAAAGGAATAAGTTAAAGATACGAATTTTAATAGATACTGTTGTTGACTATCTTATCTTCATTCCCAGAGGCCTTATCAACTGGTGATTAACAAGTGACCTTCTAGAAGCAGCAGACTAGTGCTAGATGCTAATTCAACTGCATGATCCTGGGCAAAATGAGTTTTCAGAGTCTGCTTCTTCCCGTTTCAGTGAGAGAACTAGTGAACTCAGGGCAGAAGATGTGATCATGAGGGTGCCTTAGGAAGTTTTAAGGATCCAACGGTCTTATCTACAGTGCTCATGTGTTGGCAGTTTCCAGAGGGCAGGGGATCATCTATCTCCTTTCTACCAAAATGAATCGAATGCTTCTCTTCACTTGACATCCCATTGCATTCCGGCCTGAATACCTACGATAATCCGATTGTTTTTGACAGCACGTATAGAACTGAAGGACATAATGATAAGCAACACAGAGAGACAAAAAATTATATTTTCTCCTATACATGACACCTAAAAACTTTACTGTGAATGCAGAATGACTAATAGATGTAAGGGGTTTTGGGGTAGCAAAGAGAAAGTTATATTTGATAAGTGCATATTGAATACATATATTGGAATATCACATTCATCCCATTAATATTGATAATTGATATTTATTGATTTTTTAAAAGAATTACTTTTCTGTTTTTCCAATTATGTTATTAGATCAGGTAACTCAAGCTTACCACCCTTAATTACCCAGTGTAGCCAGCAAGGAGAAACCAGCAAATATATATATATATATATATATATATATATGTATATATATATATATATATATATATATATATGCTAGCCAGTGAAGAAGGGGTAAAGATCTAGAAAGAAGAAGCTACAGTTTGAAGTTTTAGAATTTCAAAACTTCCAAGCTTATTTGTACATAAGGAGGTAGAAGCCAAGATACTTCTCCGTGCTGAAAAAGATGGCACCAGTCACACAGATGAGGAAGCCCCACAAGTGTCAGGCATAGGATTGGTGTCATCATTAGCAAAATCAAAGCAAGTGGAGACATTGTGGAAATGGGATACATTAGGCTGTGCATGTCAGAATGGTAGACACTCCCTGGTGTATGTGCAGATGTGCTACGAGTTATTCACTTCCCTTAACATGAGGACTCATAAACACAGCAAAACGAAGGAGGGCAGGGAACAGGCAGAGCTAGCTTCGCATCACAAAGTAAAGAATTCCATCCTTGGAGTCACTCTTGGAAACTACTGATTTGGGTGATGTTCTGGGGAGAGTAATGCGAACATTCTTGAGAAATTCAGTTCATCCACCTGGTGCCTGATGGTATTGTACGGCTACACGGCACCAGTGATACCTGCTTTTAGTGGTGTATCCAAAATTTCAAGCTTCTACAAAACGTTTAAGACCTAGGGAAATAAATCCAGAGGTGCCTCCGACTAACTTCGTATAGAAACACAGAAGACGGTTTGCATCCAGCCAGCAGTTAGTGACTAAAGAGAACACAAAACACCCTGAAGTATTACAGATCTACCACTTCCTTACTCTGTGTTTAGTCTAAATTCTAGACTCCTGTGAATCAGTTAGTTTTCCGTCCTTCATTATGTTTTTGGATGCAGATTCCCCTGTTGTTGGCATTCAGATGCTCATGATTCCCTCCATAAAAGGCAGCACAATCTAAACCCAAACAAACGGGTTTGTTCTAACATGTGTTCGTGGGGTGAGCCAAGGGGAAGAGTTGAAAAAGTGTTCAGGGGGCTGCGGGGGCATTTAGCTTAGTTGGAAAGTCCGAATGCTTAGCTTGCATCTACAACACAAGGCATACAAAAACAAAAGCCAAAAACCAAATTAAGCAAACAAACAAACAAGCAAGCAAGCAAACAGGTGTTGCGTACATTCTTCGCTGTGTCGCAGAAGTGGGGAGGCTCACACCCTGGCTACAGATTACAATTAACCTGTTTCCTTCAGCTTCCAAACTGCTGGTATTAGCTTTTCCTGGCTCACTGTTAGGTTTCTCCCTTGGACTAAGTCAGCTGACAGTGGGGGCTCTTTAGGCTCCTCCCACCTCTGATGGCTGAGCTCTGCATCCATTGCAGAATTGGCAGAGGAAGTTTGTGTGGTTCTTGGTGTGTGGAAACTTGGGGTCTCTCCATGGTGGGGGGGGGGGGAGCTTCAGGATTGAGACTCTAGCTCTGCTTGGATGGTAGGGGAAGGAGCCCATTAGTGTATCTCAAAGCCCCTTCTTGCTTCTTGGCAGGGGTCGTTGCTTGGAGCCAGCAGGTGCTCAATGCTGTTAAATTTATGGGTAGTGAAAGCTGTTGGGTTTCTTAACATCTGGGGAACATAAATTATCAGATCCTTTTTGTTGGCTGACATAGTTGGAAAGTGATTTTGAAATCCATGGAAAGCCATTAAATAACCTTTTCCCGGAATGTGTTTATCTCTGAACATTTACCTCTGTGGCTGTAGGTTGTCCCCTGATGAGCTGACAGAGCCTGGCAAGAAGCAACAATGTTAGGAAAAACTAAGCCAAAATTATGTCCCCTTGAGATCATTCTTAACACAAGGGGACTGTTCAATTATCTCATTTCCAGGGTCACTTAAAGATTCACAACATCTTTAATTTATATATTTATAGTTCGCAACACCATTTTTCTTGTTGAGAATTACCAATATGTGTAGAACCAAGAAATTAATCTCTAAATGACTCCCAAAAGGTGGGTTTTACTTTTAAACCAAAACTTATATTTTGAGCTGTCCCTTTGTTCCATTTCTTTCCCTTTCTCTGTCCTTTTATCATGATATACATGGTATGCAAGCATGTTTTCACATGATATAGTATGAAGAGTTCTATGTTTATGAGAA
The DNA here is from genome assembly GCF_947179515.1 of Apodemus sylvaticus. Classification (NCBI taxonomy): domain Eukaryota; kingdom Metazoa; phylum Chordata; class Mammalia; order Rodentia; family Muridae; genus Apodemus; species Apodemus sylvaticus. The sequence continues at coordinate 27,767,037 of NC_067485.1, read as the reverse complement.
GCTGCTCTGGATACTGTCCTGGTTGCTTCTCTTTAAGGTCTCAATCATGAGCAAATTACAAAAACAGCCATGGTCATCCTGTTCTTCCTCAGACATAGACATCATGGGTGATAACCTAGTGTCCATTATATGTTATCCTAAAGGTTTTACAGGTAAAATTTTAATATGATATTATGTAGATAGGCTGAGAACATTAATAGAGTGTATGTGTATGTTTCTCTGTGTGTATCTGTCATCTAACTGCATCTTAAGGCATTATATTTCACAGTCCTACAGATTCAATAAAACAAACACACCTGGCCGTGTGTGTGTGTGTGTGTGTGTGTGTGTGTGTGTGTAGTATTTTGTAGTTCCCAAGATAGAATGCAATTAGAGCCAAAATATATTTCAGTAATACTTTACTTTATTCTGAAATGTCAAGTCTTGCAGATTTTCTATATTGACTACTTGGGAAAATGGGTACTTGAAAAGAAGTGCGGTTTTTTTAGCATAATATTTTCTCTAAAGTATGTGGAGGGCAGCTCCAAATTGTATTCATTTCCTGGCAATTTTAGGAAGTTTTCATAAGAGGAATTCAAAACCCATAGCTTTCAGATAGGATCCAAAATAAAGCTTCGCAACTGAAGACGGTTTTCTTGGGGTTTCTCCTCCTTGAAATAAGAACAATAATGTGCCAGAGACCCCAAAGGGAAATATATTGTTAATGGAAAAAATTGCCTTCATTCACTCCTTCTATTTAAGGGAGACTCTTGCTGCCAGGTTATAATGAAAACATAAAGATCTAATACAAAACTGATCAGGAAAAAGAGGCAGGGGAAAGGAACCCAGAAAATGCAGCTTCTAATCCAGATGTTAGCATTCACTGGTAGCTTTATGAGAAAAGCGGCTAACAAAGCGCTTCATCTGCTCTAAGGTCCTTACCCACAATCTTCTGCAACACAAAACATTGCAAGACTGAAGGACAGTGCATGTAATTTACTTAAACTGTGTTTATGCAGAATAAAATAGCCAGGAGAAGGGGATTTCTTTATGGGGGTTAAGCTAAGTGATAGAAATATCTAGACAGCAATAAGTAACTGCTTAAAATTACCCAAATTAAAAAAAAAAGGTTAGGGTTAAGTTTTTAAAATTGAAAAATACTTTTGTCTGCAGATGAAATATTATGTTGCTGTCTTTGGAATGGGGGAGGAAACGTGTTTGTGGGGAGAAATAGCCTCAGATTATTGTCCCAGACTTATAATAAAATAATAGTGCTTAAGATAATGCTTAACGATAAACAACACGTGCATCAGACTTCATCATTAGTAGATGTAAGCCTAACTACTTGATGGAAGTTACATATAAAGTAAGGTAATACAGAAACCATACACCTGCAATCTTAACAAATAGAGTAATATGGCATTACTAAATCCAAAGCCGTTTGATTGTTACAGTGGAAGTGTTGTCTAATTGCTCCGGCTAGTACTTCAAGTACTATATTGAATAAATATGGAGGGAGAGGGCAGCCTTGTCTAGTCCCTGGTTTTAGTGGGATTGCTTCAAGTTTCTCTGCATTTAGTTTGATGTTGACAACTGGTTTGCTGTATATTGCTTTTATTATGTTTAGGTATAGGCCTTGAATTCCTGTTCTTTCCAAGATCTTTAACATGAAAGGATGCTGAATTTTATCAAGTGCTTTTCCAGCATCTAATGAAATGACCATGTGTTTTTTTTTCTTTGAGTTCGTTTATGTAGTGGATTGCATTGATGGATTTCCATATATTGAACCATCCCTGCATCCCTGGTGATCATGGTGAATGATTGTTTTGATGTGTTCTTGGATTCGGTTGGCAAGAATTTTATTGAGTATTTTTGCATCTATATTCAGAAGGGAAATTGGTCTAATGTTCTCTTTTTCTGTTAAATCTTTGTGTGGTTTTGGTATCAGCAAAATTGTGGCTTCATAGAAAGAGTTGGGTAATGTTCCTTCTGTTTCTATTTTATGGAATAGTTTGAAGAGTATTGGCATTAGGTCTCCTTTGAATGTCTGATAGAATTCTGCATTAAAGCCATCTGGTCCTGTGCTTTATTAGGTTGGGAGACTGTCAATGACCACTTCTATTTCTTTAGGGGTAATGGGACCATTTAGATGGTCTATCTGATACTGATCAAATTTTGGTAGTTGGTATCTGTCTAGGAGATTGTCCATTTCATACAGATCTTCCAGTTTTGTTGAGTGTAGGCTTTTGTAGTAGGATATGATCATTTGTTTGATTTCCTCAGTTTCTGTTGTTATTTCACCCTTTTCATTTCTTATTTTGTTAATTTGGTTACTGTCTCTGTGCCCTCTGGTTAGTCTGGCTAAAGCTTTATCTATCTTGTTGATTTTCTCAAAGGACCAGCTCCTACTTTTGTTGATTCTTTGTATAATTCTTTTTGTTTCAACTTGGTTGATTTCATCCCCGAGTTTCATGATTTCCTGCCTTCTACTCCTCTTGGGTGTATTAGCTTCTTTTTGTTCTAAAGTTTTCAGGTGTTCTATTAAACTGCTAGTGTATATGCTCTCTCCAGCTTCTTTTTGTAGGCACTCAGAGCTATGAGTTTTCCTCTTAGCACTTCTTTCATTGTGTCCCATAAATTTGGGTATGTTGTGCCTTCATTTTCATTCAATTCTAAAATGTCTTTGATTTCTTTCCTTATTTCTTCCTTGACCAAGGTATCATTGAGTAGAGAATTGTTCAGCTTCTATGTGTATGGGGGCTTTTTGTCGTTTTTGTTGCTATTGAAGACCACCCTTATTCCATAGTAATCTGATAGGAGGCAGGGGATTATTTCGATCATCTTGTATCTGTTGAGGTTTGTTTTGTGACCAATTATATGGTCAATTTTGGAGAAGGTACCATGAGGTGCTGAGAAGAAGATATATTCTTTTGATTTAGTATGAAATGTTCTATAGATATTTATTACTTAATTGGACAAATACATTTGGTCCAAAACATCTGTTAGTTTCACTGTGAGACCGTTTAGTTTGTGTTTCCCTGATCTGTCCATTGAAGAAAGTGGGGTGTTTAAGTCCCCACAATTATTGTGTGGGGTGCAATGTGTGCTTTAAAGCTTTAGTAAGGTTTCCTTTACAAATGCAGGTGCCCCTGTATTCAGGGCACGGATGTTCAAAACTGAGAGTTCTTCCTGGTAGATTTTTCCTTTGATGAGGATAAAGTGGCTTTCTGTATCTTTTTTGATGACTTTTGGTTGAAAATCTATTTTATCTGATATTAAAATGGCTACTCCAGCTTGTTTCCTGGGACCATTTGCTTGGAGAACTGTTTTCCAGGCTTTTACTCTTAGGTAGTGTTTGTCTTTGAGACTGAGATGTGTTTCCTGTATGCAGCAAAATGTTGGGTCTTGTTTACGAATCCATTCTGTTAGTCTATGTCTTTTTATTGGGGAATTGAGTCCATTGATGTTAAGAGATATTAAGGTGGAAACTCAGGGGACAGCAGATGCTTGAGAGACTGTGGGAATAAAGGAGTACTTTTCCATTATTGGTAGGACTGCAAGCTGCTAAAACCACTCTGGAAATCAGTTTGACAATTCCTCAGAAAATTAGACATAGTACTATCTGTGGACCCAGCTATACCACTCCTGGGCATATACCAAGAAGGTGCTCCTACATGTAATAAGGACACATACTCCACTATGTTCATAGCTGCCTTATTTATAACAGCCAGAAGCTAGAAAGAACCCAGATGTCCCTCAACAGAGGAATGGATACAGAAACTTTGGTCTATATACACAATGGAGTACTATTCAGCTATTAAAAACAATGAATTCATGAAATTCTTAGGCAAATGGATGGAACTAGAAAGTGTCATCCTGAGCGAGGTAACCCAGTCCCAAAGAATGCACATGGTATGCACTCACTAATAAGAGAATGCTAGTCCAAAAGCTCAAAATAAACAATTTACAATTCTCCCAGCACAGGAAGCTCAAGAAGAAGGAGGACTTAAATGAGGGTGCTATGGTTCCTCTGAGAAAGGGAACATAATACTCACAGGAGCAATAAGGGAGGCAATGTGTGGAGCAGAGTCTGAAGTAAAGGCCACCCAGAGACTGCCCTTCCTGGGGATTCATCCTATAAACAGTCACCAAACACTGACACTACGACAAGAAGCGTGTACCAAAAGGAGCATGCCTTGGCTGTCTCCAGAGGGGCCCTGCCAGAGTCCTACAAGCACAGAGGCAGAAACTAGCAAACAACTATTGGATTGGACTTGGGGTCACCAACGGAGAATCTGGAGAGTGGTCCAGAGGAGCTGAAGGGGTTTACAGCCCCATGAGAAGAACAATGACTTCGGACACCCAGACACCCCAAGACTCCCAGGGACTGAACCATCAACCAAGGGGTACACATGGTTCCAGCCAAAAATGTGGCAGAGGGATGCCTTGTTGGGCATCAGTGGGAGGAGTTGTCTTTAGTCAGGTAAAGGCTCAATAGAGGCCCCAACAAGGGAAATGGAAGGAGGGGGAGAAGGGAGGTGGGAGTGTGTCAGGTAGAGGGACATATAGATGGAGGCAGGGGGTGGGAGGAGGGGTAGGGAATCTTTGGGGAGGGGGGCTTTTGGGAGGGGGGAAATTTGGAAAGGTTTTACCATTGGCAATGTAAAGGAAGAAGATACTCAATAAAAAAAATTTAAAGAAAAGAGAGAGATTAAGGAATAGTGATTGTTGCTTCCTGCTGTTTTTGATGTAATTTTTATGTTTGTGTGGTTATCTTCTTTTGGGTTTGTTGAAAGGAGATTACTTTCTTGCTTTATCCTGTGTATAGTTTCCCTCCCTTTGTTGGTGTTTTCCATTCATTATCCTTTGAAGGGCTGGATTTGCAGGAAGATACTGTGTAAATTTGTTTTTGTCATGAAAAACCTTGGTTTCTTCATTTATGGTAATTGAGAGATTTGCTGGATATAGTAGTTTGGGTTAGCATTTGTGTTCCCTCAGGGTCTGCATGATGTCTGCCCAGGCTCTTCTGGCTTTCATAGTCTCTGGTGAGAAACTCACTGTAATTCTGATAGGTCTACCTTTATATGTTACTTGACCTTTTTCCCTTACTGCTTTTAATATTCTTTCTTTGTTTAGTACATTTGGTGTTTTAATTATTATGTGACAGGATGAATTTCTTTTCTGGTCAAATCTATTTGGAGTTCTGTAGGCTTCTTTTATGTTCATGGGCATCTCTTTCTTTAGGTTAGGGAAGTTTTCTTTTATAATTTTGTTGAAGACATTTACTGGTCCTTTAAGTTGGAAATCTTCACCCTCTTCTATGCCTATAATCCTTAGGTTTGGTCTTCTCATTTCGTCCTGGATTTCCTGTATATTTTGGGTCAGGAGCTTTTTGCATTTTTAATTTTCTTTGACTATTGTATCAATGCTTTCTATGGTATCTTCTGCATCTGAGATTCTCTCTTCTATCTTTTGTATTCTATTGTTGATGCTTGGATCCATGACTCCTGACTTCTTTCCTAGGTTTTCTATGTCCCGTGTTGGTTCCCTTTGTGATTTAGTTATTGTTTCTACCTCCTTCTTTAGATCCTGGATGGCTTTGTTTAATTCCTTCACCTGTTTTGTTATGTTTTCCCTTAGTTCTTCCAGGGCTTCTCACTGTTTAATTGTGTTCTCTTGTATTTCTTTAAGGGAGTTATTTATGTCCTTTTTGAAGCCCTCCAAATGCCCTCCATCAGCATCATGACCTGTGATTTTCAATCTAAATCTTGCTTTCCTGGTGTGTTGGGGTATCCAGGACTTGCTGTTGTGGGAGAATTGGGTTCAGACAGTGCCATATTGCCTTGATTTCTGTTAGCAAAGTTCCCACGTTTGTATTATCTCTGGTGTTAGTTGGGCCTGCTGTCACTGGCTGGAGCTTGCCCCTCCTGTGTGTGTGCCTGCCAGCCTATCTCAGCAGCCCTGGGTAAGCTCCTTTCTCCTGGCACAAATTGCTGTGGTGCTGCAGAGTTCCTGGGTACAGGTGGAGTCCTGGTGTGGTGTGTCCCAAGTGATGCTCTACTCTGGTGAAACCTGGCTACCAATCTGTTGCACAGTCACAGAAACAAAGATGGCAGCTGAGACCCACTCTCTTGTAGTTGTATTTGGGTATGTACCTCTGTGGTCCCAATCAGTTCTGGATGCAGGCTGTGCTGGCTTTCTCCTCCTCACTGACTTCTGGGTGTATAGCTGGCTTTCTGCACTGCTTGGCCAAGGGTGTTCCCAATCTCTAAAACGTTTTTCATACTTTAATTTATTGATTCTCTAAATCATATTCAGTGAAACAAAAATAAAGGTAATGAGTTCATTGCATTTCAATTATAAAATAAAAGACTAAGAATCATCAATTGCATTTTACAGAAAACGCTACCTGACCAAAACTTTTATAGAACTACTAAAGGCTTCTGCTGGTAATCTGAAAGGAAATAAATATGGTGACCATGCTCTTCTGGTTAAAAGCTGCCCATTCAAGAGCTGGTCTTCTGATTACAGGTTACTCATTCAAGAGTTGGAAAGTAACACTGACTCCTTTAGACTGTGTTAGATGAGATAATACACAATCCATGGCCACTTAAAATATTCCACACTAATTTCCATCTAGGAAATTTGATTATGAACTTTTGAAATTCCAGACAGACAATGACCACAAACAAGTCAAACATCCACAGGGGAGCCAACTTCACTAAGTTAGAGCACATTTGAAAGCACTGTCTTAAATTTCATTTTAAACTGGAGCCTGAAATTATCTTTTTATAACTCATTTATGAGACAGGGGGCAGGCGGGGGAGAGGAGGATTTAAAACATAGTTTCTAGAACCTGAAATAATTTTTAAAATAGAACATGTCTTAGACAGGGTTTCTATTACTGAACAAATATCATGACCAAGGAGCAAGTTGGGGAGGAAAGGGTTTATTCAGCTTACACGTGACATTGCTGTTCATCACCAAAGGAAGTCAGGACTGGAACTCAAGCAGGTCAGGAAGCAGGAGCTGATGCAGAGGCCATGGAGGGATGTTTCTTACTGGCTTGCTTCCCCTGACTTGCTCAGCCTGCTTTCTTATAGAACCGAAGACTACCAGCCCAGAGATGGCACCACCCACAATGGTCCTTTCCACTCTTGATCACTGATTGAGAAAATGCCTTACCGCTGGATCTCATGTAGGCATTTCCTCCAGGGAGGCTTCTTTCTCTGTGATAACTCCAGCGTGTGTCAAGTTGACACACAAAACCAGCCATTACAGAATCTATACTTCCTTCACCCTTGACAAGGACTATAACTGCTAGAGCAGCATCTATAACTCCTGGGTTAAGTGACCATCCAGAAAATGACGCCATTGTTTAACATCTGACCTAGTTATATCTCTGTTGCTCTGATAAGCCTCACAACCAAAAACAACAAGGAGAGGCATGAGGTTTATTTAGCTTACAGGTTTTTCCTTCATCAAGAGAAACAAAGGGTCGGGAAGCAGAGTAGAAGCCTCAGAGGAACGCTATCCACTGGCTTGCTTCCCCTAGCTCAGCCTTTTATATACAGCCCACACCAACTTGCCCAGGTTTGACACTGTTCACAGTGGGCTGGGCCCTCCTCCATCAATCATCAGACAAGAGGATGCCCCCAAGCTATGCGCACAGGCCAATCTGATGGAGACAACTCCTCAGCTGAGATTTTCCCTTCCTAGGAATGTTTAAATTCGTGTTGAATTGCCACAATCCAAGTATGACAGCATCTCAAAAGCCATGTGTGTTCACATAACTGTTTTCAACCGATGGCATCGAAGACGATGTTTGTGTGCGACACTTCAAAGAGTCTTTAAGATGGATTGCCACATCTTGTTCATTCGTTTTTCAGAGGGCTTTTATCTTGGCCCATGAAGAGGAAGCTTCAAGGCTAGAATGCAGAAGAAACTCATTAGCACCCTCGCTCTATGCTCTAGCAAACTGAATGAGCACATTTTTATTTTTCAAGTTACTAGTTTGGCTTATTTGCGCAATTTTTTTTTATGCAGAATATCCTAATGCTAAATGCCATCCCATTCCATTGCTGTTGGGCCACTCCTTTATCAGAAATTTAAAATGAAAAACTATTCTGACAGAAGATCAAGCATAACAGAAGATTTCATGAGGGTCAAGGTTTGAAGATACCGCGGAAATTGCATTTCATTTTCTTGAAAAAGGTTACTAGGCACAGGTCATTCCCACCTTTCACTGTGCAAATACCAATGTCTTGTGAGATTTACTTTCATTTTTATCCACCAGTTGCCCTTAGATTTCCTTCTGCTAAATGCCATGCCCACATAATACAGGAGTAAGGATGAAAGCCTTCCAGTGAACTGTCAATGTCAGAAGCTTTGGCACTTGAAAAACAAACCATCAAACAGCCTGGGACCCATCAGTTGCTAAAAATCCAATGCATGGAGGCTGGTTTTGATTTTGAAATAGTTATGCAATCAAATACGTATTTATTCTTGCCAACAAAGTTCAAAAGCATGTCCATTCTTGTCATAGAATATGTAGTTTTCATTGGTCTTCTGAGTGAGCTGATTCCTGAAAAACAAGGATTTCCCCACTCATCCCTCCATGCTTCCTGGGACGGAGTGCTTTGTCTAGTTGAGAGGGTCTCTAGGAGGATACCAAATAGCCCAGGTGCTGCTCTTGTTCTCTGTGACTGCACTGTCGGAGTCCAATGCTGGCGCGCGTTAGAGGCTGACATTGTGGCTGCTGGGTCATAAATCTCAGGTCCCGTTAAAGTTCAACTGCCAAGATCATCATTAGCTTCACAGACCAGCTGGCTGTTTCTAATTGACCCCTTCTGCACATGACTGAAAGCCTTCTGATTTGGAACAGGAAAATAGGGTTCCTGGTAGAGAGACTGGCACTGTGGTGGATAGATATGAGCAAGAACACATCTGTACTCCAACGTCTCCAGCATCTATGAGGCAATATTTCTGTGATTGCTGTAGGAAATGCCATTGGGGGCCCTGTGATCTTTTGGCTATGCAATGATATCTTTGCCTTGTGATCTCTGAGCTCCCCCCCCCCAGGGGAGTTTTCACAGAGTACTAGCATGGAGAGGCTTTCTCTCCCAGCTCTGCCTTCACTGGCATTTTACACCCCTTGGGACAGGAAGTACTATTCCCTCTCGTGCAGTGCTGTGCTGTGCTAGACTGTGAGCCACTCCCCAGGAATGATGTCCATAACTTAAAGAATCAGTATAGCCATAGTGGGAGCAAATATGGTGAACCCACTGGACATATTAGAACCGACTGTATGCAATTGATATTTGTGCAATGCACTTATTTTTTGCAGCTTTTTCTTTTAACTTACCTATATTGGTAGGTTTTGTGCAAGCTTCTTTTATATATCAGTTAAGTGGCCTACATTTTCTTTAAACTGATATCTCTTACTGGGTTTCAACTATTTTCAATGTATTTACAGCATATGTATGTAAAGTAAGTCATTAAGTAAGACTTTAATTCTGTCTATGTAACGGGATTCTCTCATCCTTCCTTGCTTTTAATAAAACCTTCCAGAGAAGAGCAGTCTGTCATATTTACCTCTATTATGCCAGGTCTTCCCATCTTTCCTTGCCACAGTCAAGTTTTCCTTTTACAAATATTTTATTTATTTTTGAAAACCTTCTGGTGCCAACTCACAACCATGTTCCATTCTGTGTGTGTGTGTGTCTTCCATCTCAAAGTATGTATGAAGGATGACTCCATGGATCTGGGCTTCTAGGCTTATCTGCCTTTCCTTTTCAGCACGTGAAGGTGCATTGACACTTTGCTTGTGTTTCCACAACTTCAGAAGTATATACAGCCTGTACAGATGTGTCTCCCTATACAGATGTGTGTCTCTCTACACAGATGTGTGTCTCTCTATAAATATGTGTGTCTCCCTATTCAGATGCATGTCTCTCTATATATACAGATGTGTGTCTCCCTATACAGATGTGTGTCTCCCTAGCTGTATTAAATTGTTATTGTTGTTTTCCAGTTTGTTTACATTTATTTTGGACCTTTGGTAGGCATTTTTGAGGTGCCACAGAACCAACACTCTACTCTCAAGGCATCCCCCAGGCAGGGTCTTATTTTATAACCCAGTCTGGACTTTCTCACTTCCTAACTCAGTAGACTTTACACTGGTCATCCTCCTGCCTCAGTCTCTTAAGTAGCCAGAATGCAGTCCTGTCCTCTTACTATGGCTATTTTTTGTTTTGTTTAGTCTGTCTTATTTGGCGTTAGCTCAGCTTCCTGAATCAATGGTATTATAGTTCTCACCATAATTGAAAAGACCTGGCCTTAACTTGATTCTACTGTGCTGTTGGCATCTCTATGTTTGTTCGTCTATCCTTTTGGACTTTTCTTACACAGATGGCGGCTCTCCTATCAGCATCCTATAACCCTTTCAGCTTCTGCTTCTTATTTGCTAGTGTTATTTCATAGACTATATTCTTCCTGTTGGTTCAATTGAGTAAGCCTCAGATATGTCCTCAAATTGGCTCATTTTCTTCTCCATCATCTCTACCCTGCTATTGGGTCCATACAGAAAGAACTCCAATCCAACTCCACAATTTCCACTTGGTTGAAGTGTTCTAACTTCTGTTTCTTTTCTGAGATTTCCTATTGTTTCAAAAAATGTGTCATTGGTTATAAGCTTACATGATGACTGCTTTAATTTATGTATAGTAATGTTGATGAATGGTTCATGCTTTCTCATGCAAGCTGTGCCTTTATATTCTTTGCAAGAGCATATTTGGGATATAAATGGGAACGTGCTTTTTTTATTTACCACCTTGTATTCACCTATTCTTATAATTATCTAATATTCCCAAAGTAGAGCCTGATTTCTTCTGCCTTTGAACTTAGCTCTCCATGCCATGCTAATCACACTAAACCCTCATCATTCATCCTCCTGCCTTCCCACAAACCTATATTCTGGTTCCTACCAAGGTTTAGACAGAAGTTCCCATTGTTTTATGAGATTATTAAAAAATACAAGTTATAATAATTTCCTTAAAAGAAATAGTGATGCTTTTTAGAAAGCAGGAAAGAAGCTGAAGAGTTTTAAAAGACAAACCAAGGACAAATAAGCACTTAGGTATAAAAACGCTCCTCAAAACTCTTAAGAGTCACTACAACCTTCTGAGAAGATTCAACTTCACCTTTTCTTTGAATTCAATTTTTTAGTGGTGAGAGCAATAAGAACTATGGTAGACCATTATGCCAAATATTAAAAATAATCTTTCAATATCCCCTACCATTGTCTGCCTTCCCTGATAGTATCAGAGGAGTTTTTATATTAAATAATAGCAAATGATTTCAGATAAAGTGGTCCCGCAGTAGTTAATCATAAAAATAATTTTAACTACATGATGCATTGGTCACTTAGAAAAAGAAAAGTCTTGGCTAATATGTCATTATGAAACTTTTATCTGCTTACTATTGACTACAAATATTACTAATATCCCAAACCTTTTTGTTTTAATTTTAAGAAACTCAATTTCCAATAATGGTGTCTGGTGATGTTCATATATCAACCGTTCTAACCTTTACATCAAGCTGGGTGACTTTTTATTGCATTAACTTGTTTCTGCCACCTCACCTGCTGGATGGACTCATTCGGACTGCTAAATAACCTTAGATTCATTTTACCATAGGCTTGATTCTTAAAATGTGCAAGGGCAAAACTACCTAAGCTGATGATGCACCCTTGAGCTTGAATTCACATACAAGTTTTGTTTTTGCAAGTATGATGTGCGGGAAGTATCTACAAAGGTCTAGATAATAGCAATGTCTGACTTGAATTTTTCATCAGATTGGCTGGGCATGGGAGAAATGACTACACCAGCTTCTTAGAGCGAAGGGAGAGAGGCGTGTAGACATTGAGTAACACTGAAAGAAGCATGTTGTTTCTTTCTTTTCTTTCTTTTTTTTTTTTGTGCCCTGATATGTTTCCCTCTTGAAGGAAGAAAGTATTTTAGTGGAGCCCACAGTTGAGAGACTTTGAATTTTTTTTAAATATTTTTATTTTCTATATTCTTTGTTTACATTCCAAATGATTTCCCCTTTCCGGGATCCCCCCTCCCCATATGTCCCATAAACCTTCTTCTCTCCATCCATTCTCCAATCACCTCCCTCCTTTTTCTCTGTCCTTATATTCCCTTCCCATGCTAGATCAATCCTTTCCAGGATCAGGACCCTCTCCATACTTCTTCATGGGAGTCATTTGTTATGCAATTTGTGCCTTGGGTATTTAGAGTTTCTGGGTTAATTAATATCCACTTATCAGAGATTGCATTCCATGTGTATTCTTTTGTGATTGAGTTACCTCACTTAGGATGATATTTTCCAGATCAAACCATTTGCCTAAAAATTTTGTGAATTCATTGTTTCTAATTGCTGAGTAATATTCCATTGTGTAAATATACCACATTTTATGTATTCATTCCTCCTTTGAGGGACATCTGGGTTCTTTCCAGCTTCTGGCTATTATAAATAAGGCTGCTATGAACATAATGGAGCATGTTGTTTCTAACCGGGACATGTTAAGGGAGGACGTATTTCAGTGGATGAAGCAGAGAGGTTTCACTTTTGGGAACTTAGAAACTGACAACAAGGGGGATGTGCTAAATATATATAAATACACAGCAGGGCAAACAGGAGAGTTCTGTACAATCAGGGAGTCATCCTTTGGCTGGCTGGTGTGGAGGGATGGAGAAACAGGTTATTTACTGGCTGCTTTCAGGATGCTGCTTCTCAACAGAGACCTGGACAAGGGCAAAGAGTTAGGAGCACAGCACAGAAGGAACCTTTGCTGTCACAATGTCCTCTAGTCTCCTACAGCTATTGTCCTCACCATTAGTAACTAGTAATAGGTTTGCCTGTGAGGTTGAATGAATGTTGAAGTAATCTCCATCATTTCTTCACAGTACAGAATAGTGGTTCAGAAAGGAGAGGCATGGTTCTTCCCCAAGACTCTATTCCAAATTAATGATGGTTTGTTGAATGACTTAGTAATTTGTATAATATGGCAAGAGGAGAAGCTTTTGATCTTCCATCTTTCTATAAAACAACCCTTCTTTGTAGCAATCAACATAGAATCACATAAAATCAGTTGGCTACACAGTGCTAAGTTGTTGGCACCAAAATTATAAATGTAATGTTATATGGACTGATTAGGTTTATTTATACATTTAGGATTGTGTGTGTGTGTGTGTGTGTGTGTGTGTGTGTGTGTGTGTGTAAAATGGCAATAAAAAAAGAGGTCATGAATTTAAAAGTAAGCAGGGGAGTGAGGTGCCCAGTTTTCCGAGGAACCGCCAGACTTCTTTCCAGAGTGGTTGTACCAATTTGCAACCCCACCAGGAGTGGAGGAGTGTTCCTCTTTCTCTACATCCTCGCCAACACCTGCTGTCTCCTGAATTTTTAATCTAAGCCATTCTGACTGGTGTAAGGTGAAATCTCAGGGTTGTTTTGATTTGCATTTCCCTAATGACTAATGAAGTTGAGCATTTTTTAAGATGTTTCTCCACCATCCAAAGGTCTTCAGATGAGAATTCTTTGTTTAACTCTGTACCCCATTTTTAATAGGGTTGTTTGGTTTTCTGGAGTCTAACTTCTTGAGTTCTTTATATATATTGGATATTAGCCCTCTATCTGATGTAGGATTGGTGAAGATCTTTTCCCAATTTGTTGGTTGCCGATTTGTCCTCTTGATGGTGTCCTTTGCCTTACAGAAACTCCAGAAGATGCTGCTATACCACTCCTGTGCATATACCCAGAGGATTCCCCACCATGTAATAAGGATACATGTTCCACTATGTTCATAGCAGCCCTATTTATAATTGCCAGATGCTGGAAAGAACCCAGATATCCCTCAACAGAAGAGTGGATGCAAAAAATGTGGTATATATACACAATGGAGTGCTATTCAGCCATTAGAAACAATGAATTCATGAAATTCTTAGGCAAATGGATGGAGCTGGAGAACATCATACAAAGTGAGGTAACCCAGACTCAAAATATGAATCATGGTATGCACTCACTAATAAGTGGATATTAACCTAGAAAACTGGAATACCCAAAACATAATCCACATATCAAATGAGGTACAAGAAGAACGGAGGAGTGGCCCTTTGTTCTGGAAAGACTCAGTGAAGCAGTATAGAGCAAAATCAGAACAGGGGAGTGGGAAGGGTTGGGTGGGAAAACAGGGGGAGGGTAGGGGACTGATGGGACTTTTGGGGAGTGGGGGTCCAGAAAAGGGGAAATCATTTGAAATGTAAATAAATATATCAATAAATTAAAAAAAACAATTTATTAATACAATAAAATCAGACTTGCTCCTGTGGGTGGGGGAGGAAAGAGTAAGCAGGGGACATGGAAGAGGTATTGGAACAAACTCCTCACTAACCTTCCAGACAAAGGGCAAATAACTTGCCATACCCTGATTACACTGCTACTGTCTCTCATTAGTATCTGTAAGGAAAATTATTTTAGAATTCTTCAGGACTAGCAGAATCTATAGATACTCAAATATATTACATAAAATGGCACAAGGCTTGTGCAGCAGTGTCACACCCTGTACTTGAAATCTTCTTTGGATGGCATATGATGCTAGGTGTAATAGAAATGGTATGTGTGTGGACACTGTGTTTGGGGACAGTGACAAGAAAAATCTTCTAAGTGTTTAGATGAATTGATTTTTTTCAACTATAGGTTAGGTGACTCTGTAGATCAAAGAATACAGAGATAACTTAATTTTTGTAATCTAGGGAGAAAGGAATGCATAGGATTTCATTCAAAGTTTTTCTGTTTGGATCCAGATTTCAAACATATAATCAGATGGATGTTTTTAATCTCACAGATTCTGTTTTCTATAAGCATTTCAGATTTTCAGAAGAGCTAAACAGACCATTCAGATGTTTCTATGTGGCTATTCCTTCTATGCTATTGTGTGGGTGAGCATATACTGGTGTGTATTTGTTGGAACTGATAAACGAATATAGCAGACTAATGTTGATACACTGTAGCAGACTAATTTTGATACACTGTAGCAGACTAATGTCTGCCACACTATGGCAGACTAATGTGATACACTGTAGCAGACTAATGTTGACATACTGTGGCAGACTAATGTGATACACTATAGCAGACTAATGTGATACACTGTAGCAGACTAATGTTGATACACTGTAGCAGTCTGGTCCCCAGCTTGGTCTGAGTTCAGTCTGTTGTATAGGAGTCTAGGTTTAGCTGACACCAAATGATGTGCATACATCATTACAGCAGCATCCAGGATATAATTCAATTGTTTTGAAATTCTCTGTGCTGCTAAGGTGCAGCTTAGTGGTAGAGTTTTTGCCTAGTAGATGCCAGGACCTAGATTGGATCTCCAGGGCCCCACCTCAAATCCCCTTAACCCACATATTTTTTAACCTGTCAATAGCAACTTCCTTTCTTGGTATATTTAACAATGGTTACCTTTCTCTGTCCATGCTGAAATCCAGAGAGTGTATTCTCACATCTGCACCAAGACATGTAGATTTCTCAGACCTATGAAATGTAGACCTTGTTAAAAATGGACCAGTATGTACCTGGACTCTCAAGCTAGCATGCAGGTGTCTTCTGGCCATTATTCAGGCCAGAATTCAGGAAATCAAACCCAAGGTTTCTCTCATGCTTGGCCACTACTGAGCCAGTAAATAACAGACTTAAGATGGAGCCTAGTAGGTGAGGGCTCAATCCCCTCGCCATCTAAAGAATTCTACTTGTTCTTGGTGTAAGAAGTTTCTGTTCTCAGCAAATTGTGATTCTCTGCTTCAGTTCTGTTTGTTGGACAGCAGTGAATGGTTGACTTCATCTCTCAAGTGGACTTAACTTTCATTTGTTCATTATAGTCATATTATGGAGACTGGGATGACATAAATCAATTTCTTTATGTGTTGAGATGAAGCTGAATATCCAGATGAGTTTCTGACCAAGTCCACCAGAAACCAGTACTTAGAGAATCTTCTTGATAGCCTCTGAGAAGTCTGATACATCTGAGTACCTCTGAGAAGTCTGCTACATCTGAGTACCTTGTCTTACATGCCAGATTTCTCCTTCCCAAGATGTGGAATATTGATGGAAACTCTAGCAGTCTTGTTGGAAGTGTTGTAACTCAATATAATGAACATACTACAAATCTCCAGGGCTTTTGCTTTTGGTAAACACTGGTTGAGTTTTCTTACCTCTGCTATTTATTCTGAATGCATTGTAAGGAAGGCTTTAGGGTTCAAGAACAAAAGAAATATTTAGTTATATTTCCCTTCAGGGTGCTTACAGCTTTGATTTTGAATGTTCCCCAAAGGTAAGTATGCTAGAGGCTTGGTACCATTCCATAGAACTTGTGGCAATTAATGGTATCCTTACTAGATGTAGTCTTCCCAAGGGACAAATGTTTACCCTTGACGTTTATATTTAAACTCTAAGTCCTTCTATTCTGTCTCTTTGAGTCATGATGGATTTAGGGTAACAGATGTCCTTAACTACGTACTCTACCTTGGGGCACTAACCTAGGAGCAGATCAAGTGCAGCGGGGACATGTAGCCATTCAATAATCCTTTGAACCCATGATCTGAAGTCCCTTCTTTGAAACTGACCATCTTAGTCCTGTGTCATGATGACCAGAAGCTTACCAACATAGCAGTGACACACACTGCTTTTTTCCACTGCCCTGACTGACAAGTACAAGTACAAGACACATGGCTAGTGTCTTCAGCAATAGGGCCTGATTGTCAAGCTTTGGAGAGTAACCAAAAGCCTGTTAGTGGCCTGGTATGATCAGGGGTCTGTGAGGCCTCAGCCTCACTGGCCAATAATATCCAAAGTGGCAACTTATCCTCAGCTCTGGGCTTCTGACTTGGTAGCCTGTGGTTTCTCATTGGGGCACTATCACTTCCTAATTTCCCCTTTTACTGGGTTGATAGGTGTTCTTTTTCCAGACTTACCTTTCACCTGAGTAACTTACTTGTAACTTTGGTGGTACCTGATGCTGGTACCTGGCACTATTTATGGTCCACCACCCAGAGTTACAATCCAAATATTGTCAGACCATAGTAATAAGGTTATAAGGTCAAAAAACTACATCTATCTTTACAATTAATACTCTTAAATAAAGGACATTAAGTTAACAGCAAAAGGGGCATATCACGGATGCTGGAAATTCAGACGCATAGTAAGGATATAGAGCCATCAAAATAAGATGATAAGTAATGATGTATGCAACGTCCCATGACTTGATTATTTTGCATTATTTTAGTTTGTAGAATATAGAGGTCAGATGCCACAGACCAAAACTAAGCCACGGGATAACCAGGATTCTTTTGGTCCAGGAAGGCATGGATTCAGCGAAATTGACACACAGACTCCGAGGTGGCTTTTGGATCTGAGTGTATTATTTTGGGTATCCCCTAGTCTAGTCAAGTTAACATCTCAAATTAAGCATCACATTCATCTGTCAAAGCTTCAGTTTTCTCCGGTAGTACAAGGTGTTTGCCCATTGTTTGATTGGCCAACTGGCACATACAGTTAAGCTGCTTCTTCATCATGGCCCCGCTGTTGTGCTAGCTGGGATTTGGGAAAGGACGGCTCCCATGCCTAACCTCCCGGGCGAAGATGGCAGCATTGCAGAGCTTGGGAAGCTGCCTAGCCTGTGCTGTCCTCCCAAGAGCATTTCCGCCTAGTTCATCCACTGCATTCTTCTCTGTGCCATGCCCGGGGCTGCCCTAGGCACCTGGTAATCAGCTCCAGTTGCAGTCCCCTAGCCCCAGCCCGGTGAACTAACCAGGGTGTCTTTCTGACTAAAAAGTATAAACTATATTCTGAGTCACACCTGGATAAGCTAAGAATGTTGTTTTGGTCAAAGACTCCTTAGGTGGAGTCTGCAAGTCTCTTTAACAGACACTGGATCGTTCTATCCAGATGAGCCTGGGTGGAGACAGCTTGTCTGCTTAACAAACAAGGTCAAGAGTTAAAGGTGGAACAGGATTAACCAACTCAAATTTAAATTCTTTCTAATTTGCCCGACACCCACCTCTTGGCAAGGACTTGTATGAGGTTCCTCAAATGTAAATATCATCTAATCTGAGTCTATTGCCCAAATCCACCTATCCTGCAGGGGCATAGTATGAGGGTTGAATAACAAAAGGAACCTGTGATTTTAGGGTTCCTGGAAAATTCTACTGCCTGCTATTAATGCTTTTTATACCATATTTGGAGCCATACTTCATATATATCCTGTTGGGAGGTAAATGTAATTACTTAAACGATTGGAGCAAAGCATTTCAGAATTTTTTTGGCTACAAAATGGATTCTTTTACATCCTAATTTGCTTGGTTTTTCTAGGTCCCGGCTACTAGGAAGGAGGAGAGTTTTAGAAGTATAGTAAATTGCCAAGTGAGATTTTTGGCTTCTGAATAAAGGTGTACTACAAAGCCCTAAGAGACATTTCTCGCCTCAATCTGTAAACTTTTGTTTTACAGATTTCATTGGGGCCACTGCTTCAGTCAAAACTCATAAGATATGTAAAAGTAGTGACTGATTGCTAAGCTTAATATAAATCAATGTGTGACCTTTGAAAAATCTATTTGAATAACAACAGCAATAGCAGTAATAACAGATACACAGGGGACTTCCAAAAAATAGTTTTCTCTCCTTTCCTTTTCTTCTTTCTGTTCTTCCTGTGTTCCTTTCACCATCACTCCATTCCTCCCCTTCATTTCCTCTTTTCTTCCCTCCTTTCTTTTCTTTCTTCCATTTGTTGGGTTATTTCAGAACAATTGAGTATAAGTGGCATCACCTTTGGGAAAGCCCACATATATAACATATTGAACTTAGTTAGTAATTGTACTGTTAACTCTGCTGTGTACCTTTTCATGATTTTGTGTCTGTGTGTATATGTTTGTATGCATGTATGTGTATATGCATATGTGTGTGAATGCATATGTGTATTTAATTTATATGTAAGCATAAATAAATATGTATGTATATTGCATATGCATGTATGTGTTTATGAATTATACATATGTGTATATTTGTGTCTCATACATGTGTGTGTGTGTGTGTGTGTGTACTATCAGAGCACTCTGAAGGAAATGTGGGCTATTTTTCGATTTGCCATATGCTGAGACACAAGGCTTACCTCAATAGCACTGGTGTGAGCTATTCCCAGTTGTGATGGCACAGCAACACTAATCCATTAAAAAGGCAACTATATTGGGATCAAACAAGTCCCAAGGTAAAACACAATCTTCACACCAGCATCTGTTTTCTAATTAGGATTGCTTAACAGCAATTTTTATCCAATAATTTAGTAAAGTATCCTTTCTAAAGTATAAATATCCTCTGCAGGCTCGTGGCTGAAGTTAAACCAATAAATGCACTATTGTAAATTACTTCATAATTATGTATTGATCATGTATTGATGAACAGAAGCAGGTTACAAGACATTTGTTTTCATATCACTTCATTCTTCAAATAGGTTGGTAGAAAATCATGCTCCTTTTTAAAAATAAAGGTTTGTTTTGAATAAACCCTATTTCATTATAATAGAGGATTTCAAGACAACATCATGAACATTTTCAAGTAAAAACATTATCCTGAAATCAGCTTTTGATTATAATGGAATTTGTTTTATTCCAAACAAAGCTTTATTTCTATGAACAAGATTCTTGTCACATATCTTGTCTCTTTAAATGTGACTTAGTGTAAAAATCCCTTTGCTGAGTTGAAAGGACTGAGTAATAATTTGCTTTGTTTTCAGGCCTGGTTGAAGAATACATAAGACCAAAAAAGCAAGATCTTTTCAGTCTGTTAGCTTTCCACATATCCAGTAACTCTGGCTGGCTATTGGCTGGGCAATCCTTTTACTCACTGACCTGTATGGTCTGTGGTTTCTTCCTCCTAACTGCTCCTTTTCACAGACTCATTTGTGATGACTGTATGTCCTGAAATATTCAGTCCTCTGATTTGTAATACTTTGCTACACTTCAATAACTGTAGCCTAATTTTGCCTGAGAAGACATACATGGTCCGTGTATACATACCTGCCTGTTCATCTGTTCATTATTTCTTCAGTGCTTCTCAATAATAGTGTAAGCTCAGGGCTCATCCATGTCCTTAGTGTGAGCCTCTTCTATGCTGGTGTGTTTCTAGAAAAAGTCACAGGAGGGTGTGTGCCTAATAGTGATACATTGTATTTGATGGCACTGAAAGTCTTGTTCTTGAATATGCTTTTAGTACTTCTTAGATTTCTACTCTGTAGCTGTGAAATTGAAACTTTTCATAAATGATACAGACACACTCAGGCTTAGATTTTTTAAAGCCTATTTTTAATACAGGTTCTCAAATGCTTTGACACCCCAACTCCCTTCTAGCACACCATCCACTCTCAGGACACCAGCAGACCAGTTTAGTAGTGTCAGGAAACCAAACACAAATCAGTAGTGGTGGCACAATCCAGCAGAAACAGCCAAGCCTTCACTGAATTGGCACAAGTCAGAGACATCAACCAGGACCAATTGGGATGCCATGGGAAGTTCTCTGCTGTGCCTCTCTTAATGAAGTAAAGATCAGCAAAGATGAAGATGCAAAGCTAGCTATGTAAGCACACCTTCACTCTCCAGTGATTTCTATTTATACTCTCTCCAAACATCACATGTCCTCCCAGGGATCTTGCCTCAGCCAAAGACAACGTGAGTATGTCTTAGCAAAACACCACGTGAATCTGCATCCCATGACGTATACAGAAACTTCCACTTCAACACAGTTTTGTCTTGGGGTTGTTTTGATATTTACATGAGATGGTATGTTCCCTGAAAAATTGGTCCTTAGCATTCAGTGCTCAGTACATGGAAGGAGCTGTTATGGGCAGCAAAATGATTAAGTATTCAATACATAAATAGAATTGTCTTCCTGCTGTCTGTCACCAGGTGTGACCTTGAAATGCAACTTATTAATTCTGTGGGAAGAAGCTGTGGTCAATGATACTAGGGGGAGCCTTAAAACTATTCTTGTTAGAAAGCAGGAGTGACTATCCATTCATAGTATTTTCTTTTCTTTTCCAAATCACTGAGCAGAATCTTCAGATTGGTTTATTTGTAAATCCCTCATAGGGACCAAGAAGCAAAATCTGGTTGATCACAACCAAGCCAACTAAGTGGCCTTTGCAGCCCAAGATACAGAGGAACCCCCTCTTATTTAAGTTAGAAAAGGTAGTTTTTAAGGACTGTTAACATTCTAAGGTGTTTTATCATCCTTTCTATTTTTAAGGAGTAACCATTTTATCCAATGGTATTAAATAGGGACAAGTCAGGCAGCATCTGGGGGAAGAGGCTCCGAGATGCCTTCCTGACATCAGGTCCCTTCCCCTTGCTCCCTCACATTCCTGGCTCATCTTCTCACATATACAGGTCACCTCCTGGTTATTGCTCCATTCCACCATTATAAGAGGAGCTTTGTCCTCAGTCACACTAGAAAAACCAGTCACTCTTGACAACCTCCGAGAGAACAATGGAGGGGCAGAAGAGTTTAACACTCTGAAATTCTTAGATCCCAATCATCGGATTTGTTAGCCATCTTGTTCATCTGAGCCAAATATCCCAAAGGTGACCTTTCTGGTCTTTAGCTCCCAACCAGCTAGTTACAGGCACAAACACATACATATGCAATGGAAGTTGGCAAACCAATAGCGAACTATGCATAAAGTAGATAGCTATTTCACATATAGATTATATTTAAATTTAGCTATATCTTTCAGAGAAAGTCTATTGGTAGCAATATGTGAGACATTCTTAGCTTTGGATGTCTGTGTTTGGAACTCGCTCTGATGACAAGTTTGGGCTGTCACAAGCCAAGGATGAGGATAGACGCTAGGAACCTGCCAACCTGTAGTACTTGGCTTGGTCTCAACATACCTAAGTGACCTGAAGCTATCATGACAGATATTCTTTTAGAAACTGGAAGACTGAGTCAGTGTTACATCACTGCACTCTTTCATATAAGCCAGATGTGATGCTGCACCATCTAAGCACCAGATGGTGACTGGCCGACAAACCAAAGTAACAAAATCAATGTCACAAGCTATGAAAAGTATCGATATTTTAAGGAGTCCAGGGGCCCTTGGATGTCTCCTCTCTATAGGGGGAAAAGCTGGTTCCCAAAGCCCTCATTCACTTGTTTCTCACTACAGACTTTCAGCTTTGCTCTGTTTTTGGTGCTTATTCAAATTGTGATGGTAAAACTGACTAAAGTTTAGTCCACAGGTAGGGCAGTGTGGGACCAAAAGGGAGGATGTGAATAAAAGTAAAAAAAAAAAAAAAAAAAATGCATGTCAACCCAAAATGATGGCATAGGATGATATAAACAATTTGTAATTATTTTTATGATGAGATCATATTTTCTGATGTTAACTATTTGTATATTTACATGGGGTTCTATTTATTTTCCTTGCCAGGGTTTTGCTACAGAAGTTTGCTTGAATAAGATGATATCCATGCAGAGCTAGCAGAAAGTTCAAATTTACTTGGCTATATGCCAACTCTCTACCTGACAATCAAGTAAAATGCAGAGGATGGGAAGAAAATATATTTATGCAACTATGTATTTTAGACAAGGACTCCCTTTTCAAATTTTTGCTGGTGATCTCTACATTTCTGCAATTTTACAAGAGCTGATATTAGACAATAAGGAATAAGACAACTGAAGAGATGCACAAGAAGAGAAAATAGGAACTTATAGTTTATTAGTTGTACCAACTAAAACATACTGTGACTTTTATACTTATCCATTTCCCTCTCAGTTGTCAACAGGATCCTGATGGGCAAAGATCATAGTTTATGCATGTTCCGATCCTTGCTAAGACTTGTAATAAACTCTAAAAGGGCACTTTTCTACTTCCTTCCTTCCTTCCTTCCTTCCTTCCTTCCTTCCTTCCTTCCTTCCTTCCTTCCTTCCTTCCTTCCTTTCTTCCTTCGGGTACACTGAATTGAAGTAGCTTTCACTTGGGTTAAACATTGCAAAATTCATTGCTTAGTGCACTTGCCCAACAGAATGAATCTCTGGCTCTGTTTCTTTCGTATCTTAAGCAGTGAGTTCGGCTAGTGCTAGTTACCAAGGACAGGCTAAAGCCAATTAGGCTTTAGTGAGCCAAAGTAGCTGGACCAAATTCAGCCTGGTTCATGAAGAACCCTTAGGATTTGGGATGGTCAGTAGTAGAATGTAGTTAAGAAAAATTGTTTACCAATTGATGTTCATTCTTCTTGAAAAATATTTTTGCTTAAAAACTATAATAATAGTAAAATATCTACATTTAGTGAATATTTCCAGCATGGCAAATTTCCCATGATTTTCATTTATATTACAGTTGATGATCTGAGTAACATAATTAGCTAAAACCACTCACCGTATGAGCTGCCCAATTTTAAGAGAGTTTAGGGTTTTGGCAGAAATTAGGCAGTTACCTGAATAACTCAAGACATAATTATTTTTGCACATTGGGCTTCTCTATCATAAGAATACTCAGTGTTGGTTCATGATTATTCTTCCTGTGATCTAATAGTATATATATATATATATATATATATATATATATATATATATATATTCTCTAATATATAAATAACCAAAAACCAGAGTTAACCTCAAAAAATGGGACCAGAGGTTACTTCTCCTCCAGGCAGCATCAAGTTCTTTATAAGCCCCTGGAACTCCAGCTCCAGAGGACCTCTCACTCTTTCTGGCCTCTGAGAGCAGCACGCATGCATAGTAAACACTTACATACACACATACACATAGCCATAAACAAAAACAAACAAGCAAACAAACAAACCTTTTAAAGTCAGGGGAGTTCTGGAGAAATGACCTTCTACTAAAGAGCACCTGCTACTCCTCTCGAGGACACGAGTTCAGTTCCCAACACCTACATCAGGGAGTGCCCAGCTGCCAATAACTCCAGTTCTAGGGGAATCCAAGTCCTGAACTCTGAGAGCAGCTGCATTCAATGCTTTGCCACAGCGCAGTGCATAATCAAAAATAACATCTGTATTAATAAGAAGGCTGAATTACTCAACTCATCTAGCATCACCTTAGAAACAGGGGATAATCACCATTTTATAAAACTATTCATTGATGAAATGGTTAAATGTATTTGGACAAAGCATGTTGTTCATATTAAATATTATAGTTTTTCTTATTTATAAGTATTGACTCATTTTGTTAGAAACCATGAAGAAATAATTCACATAAAATGTACACCATTTGTAGTCTTACAAATTTAAATTTCATGATTTATGTTTTCTAAGACATAGCCTACTTATGGGAGTGTATATTCTCACATCAAATTTTGCAGAATGAAAATAAAATTTAATTTAATATCTTTTCAATATTTCAGTATTTCATTAATAATTTATTTTATTGTAATATTAGATTGCTTTAATAATATAATTTTATTTTTAATAATAATGTTTTCCCTATAGATAAGTTCACAATTGTTTTGTTGAACTCTTGACTTTTAGGTAATTGGATATTTATAAATTTTTGGTGCTGTAACCAATATAATTATAAATTTCATTGCATACAAAGTGCTCAGCTTAGCTATGCTCTGTTTCTCAAAATGATTACAATTTATATTACTACATCAGAGGCCAAGGATTACTCTTAATGTCATTCAATATTACTTCCGATAAGTATTTTACCTTGATTATATGTTGAACCTTAACTCATTTAAATTTATGCTGACTTTTAAGCTTTAGAGACATGTTGTTCTTATTGACATACATTTTAATATAAACTGTAAGTACAATATGCCAGAAATATGGAGGATGATATTCTTCTTAAAATGCCATTATATATTTTCACAGCGAGGAGCTGTGTCTGTGGTCTAGTGGATTCTAAAACTATTAGCATTTGAATTTAGAAAATTGGTGTGTGTGTTTTATTATTGATCGTTTGAAGTCAAATTAGGTGATTTCATAATATTGTTTCTTAAATGTTTGTTGGATGTAAAAACTTACCTGTGCATTGTTAAATGATTCTTTCCTGTTAAGTGTCTTGGGGTGTGAGAACCTGTCTTAAACCAAGCTCTGCTGCTGATGGCGAAGAGTCACCATCAAGAAGATTAGTTGAGTATAAGTATCTGCATCTGACTCTCTCAGCTGCTTGTTGGGCCTCTCGAGGGTGGCCATGCTAGACTCTTATCTGTAAGCACACCATAACATCAGTAGCAGAGTCGGGCCTTGGAGCCTCCCTTTGAGTTGGATCTCAATTTGGGTCTGCAGCTGAACCTCCTTTCCCTCAGTCCCTTCTCCGTTTTTGTCCCTGCGGTTCTTTTAGACGGGAACAATTCTGGGTCAGAGTTTTTGGCTGTGGGATGGTCACCCCATCCCTCCACTTGGCTACTAACTTTCTACGGGAGTCTACAAGTTCCCTCTCCCCGCTGTAGGGAATGTTACCTAAAGTCCCTCCTTTTGAGTCCCGAGAGTCTCTCACCTTCTAGGTCTGGTACATTCTAGAGGGTCTGACCCCCTCTTACCTGAGGTTGCTGGTTTCTGTTCTTTCTGCTGACCTTCAGGGCTTTACTCCTGTTTCCTGTCCCCTAATACCCGATCATGTTCCCCCCTTTTCCTCCCTTCCCATTCTCCCACCCAAATCCCTTCGTCCCTCTCCCCTCCCCCATGATTGCTTTCTGCTTCCTCCAAAGTGGGATTGAGGCATCTTCACTTGGGCCCTTCAACTTGTTAACCTTGAGTTTGGTGGACTGAAATCTGGGTATTCTGTACATTTTTGGCTAATATCCACTAATTAGTGAGTTCATAGCATGCATGTCCCCTTGGGTTGGAGTTACCTCACTCAGGGTGATATTTTCTAGTTCCATCCATTTACCTGCAAAACTCATAATGTCCTCGTTCTTAATAGCTGAATAGTATTCCATTGTGTAACTGAATCACACTTTTTTGTATCCTTTCTTCCATTGTGGGACATCTGGGTCCTTTCTAGCTTCTTACTATCACAAATAAGACCACTATGAACATAGTGGAATGAGTGCCCCTGTGGCATGGTGGGGCATCTTTTGGGTATATGACCAAGAGTGGTATAGGTAGATCTTTTTCCAATTTTCTGAGGAACCTCCAGATTGATTTCCAGGGTGGACAGAAGCTGGGGACCTCTGTGGTTGAGTTATGGAAAAGCTGGAAGAAGCTGAGGAGGAGTGCAAATTCATGTAGGAAAGCCGTTAAAGATTTCTAGGACAGCCTCACAGAGAGTTAAATCTTCTCCTGGTCTTTCTCTTAGCAGACTAGAAAACTTATAAATAGATCATATCTAGGGACTGTAAATCTTCCAATAATAATTTATGTTCAATGAACATGTGCTCAAATAAAGAATAGATAAACTCCAGTTCACCCCAGCTTCCAGGCCATCACCCTTGTGTTGAAAATACCAGAACAAACCAGAACACAGTGCCCTCCTTAGCTCCTAGAGCAAGCCTGGAGAACTTGGGTCAACTGCCCGACACTCACTACTTGCTTCTTGATAGAATCAAGCCAATAGCATCTGCCATGCTTACCACCTTGGGTTTTCTGTTATAGAAGAATAAAATCTATAGGGCTAATTACAAATGATATAAACTCAGTGCCCACTCAATTAGTATGCAAATAAAATAAAAAAACACAATGAGTGATTCCGTGCTTACCAAAGGCTAATAAATGGAGGTATTTATTAGGCCTGAAGTCCATCTCTTCTAAAAGCATAGGTTCAGCGAATGGAAATCTCTGAGGGCTTAGCATTTCTTTAATGTATGGCAAGAATTCAGAATGTTAACTATTTAAGTTTGTCTTGGGTGGATTTCCCTTCCCTCACGATATTGCTCTGTTTATCCTCTTGATTTATCCTCATGTCCTGCTTAAGCAGGCTATGCACTTTAATGCCATCTTGTTTATGGGGACTAATAAAAGAAAATTCTCTGCAATGGGAGATTTGCTTTATTTAAATGCAAATTAAAACTATATTCTTTCAGTTACAGGCCAAAGATTATAAACGCATGCTGCTTCACAATTTCAGGCAAAAGTGAGAATGCTGTTTCTTCCCGTTGTAATGAAACTGATTTTATTCTTGTAAAATGGTGCAACTAATTGAGCTGTGACATTTATATTATCTCATGCATGCTTTGTGCTTTTGGTAAGAAAAAAAAAGTGGAAAATAGCATTGTATATGAAAAATAGCAGGGAAATGCCTAAATTCTGAGGCTAGAAAAAGTATTGGCTGACTTGTTGTGCAAATAAACAGGGGGTGTCTTATGTCTTACAGTTTCAGTGCTATGGCTAGACAAATGCTCTGGGATTTTTCCCAATGTATCCAGAAAAGAATAATAATTATCCTGAAGGGAAAATCTAAAGGGACAAATGTAAAATTTGCCAAACAAATTGAAGAATTTTAGAAGTGAAGAACCAAGCCTGGTCATTCTCTGCAGATATAATTCTGTTCCTCCTGTCAGCACTCCCCTTGTTCATGTAGAGAAGACAAACATCATATCAGAGTAATAGAAGGTAAGACACAGAGCCCTTGCCTTGCCCAGAAGGTGAAGAATCTGAAAGCAATGGGGGTATCTGTCTACCCAACGCCTGCAATTAAAACAAACAAAGCTGCCCTATAAACACAGGCCTGTAAAATGTCTTAGTAATGTTTTTAAAAACCAATCCTTCTTATGATACAAAACAAAATATTGTCTTTATGGAAGATAGTGGTCCTTCTGGTCACTCAGCTTCCATTCAGGATTCTGACTATTCCTCCTTTTAGCAGAGGCCAGTCCATCTTAGGGCAGGTCAAGTCTTTTTATATGTTGGAAGGTGTGGTCTTCCGTTTGCACATGAATCTGTAACTGATTCTTCGTGCCTGGGCTAAGGGAAAAGCTTGGCATTGTGACAGACTGCCCAGGATTCCTCTGGCTTTCACTTTGTATCTTGTACTTTTGGAGAAGTTTTGTTATTGCTATTGTTATTGTTGTCATTGCTATTGTTATATATGTAACAAGGCAGTGACTGAGTGAGACAATTTCTGGTGTTACAACAGGAGGGGAAGGAGGTTAGAGTGAGGCACAGAAAGACAAACTCTCAGTGTTAACTTCTCCATGTTCCTACCTGTTACCCCAGCACTTTCGAACCTGAAACAAGGGAATTGAAAGTTTCAAGCCAGCCTGGGCTACCCAGCCTGGGTTACCTAGCCTGGGCAATGTAGCAACAACATTCTGTCTCAATAACAGAATCGAACTGCAGAGTAGCTTGAGGCAGTGTTTCTCCTCTGCCTTCTTCAAGTTCTGGTTTTGGTAAGAACCCATGGTGACTCAGGATGGCTTATGTGATGCTTAAAGAAATCAGGGTGCTGATGTGATCATATGACTTATGAAAATATTAGAAACATGGAACAAAGTCAGTGAAACAATAACTTTGCAATTTGCCTACCCACTTTTCTAGCCAATCATACTTCCTTAATTTTGTGCTCTTTTTACTTACATAAAAAGATTTAAGTGTTTGGCATGGCCCACAAAAACATATTACCATGGAGAAATTTTACTTTTCAAAGTTTTCACATGATTTGCCACAGTATAGGTGTTTAATCTTTGTTTCAGTTATAATTATGCTGCTGATAAAAACCTTGAATAAGAAAAAATAGTAATTTCAACTTGTCAGGTGTCTTGTCTAAGGTGCTTATAATGGTATTTAAATTTGACTTGCTGATAAGTGAGATTTTCTTGTAACTAAATATCTATCAATATCTGTATTTATTTATTTATTTATTTATTTATTTATTTATTTGTGTGTGTGTGTGTGTGTGTGTGTGTGTGTGTGTGTGTGTGTGTGTGTGTAGATACAGGTATGACATAGTACAAGCCTGTTTAGAGGTCAAAGGACTACTTTGGGAATCCATTCTTTCCTTCCTTCCACCATGTAGTTCCTAGGGATCAAAGTCAGGTTGTTAGGCAGTGTGTGATTTTATACCCTGAGATGTTTCTCCAGGCTATATTTTATTCTTGTTATCTCTTGTTCTCTCCCTCTCTTGCTTTCACTGTGTGTGTGTGTGTGTATGTGTGTGTGTGTGTGTGTGTGTGTGCATGACAGAGACAGAGAGAGAGAGAGAGAGAGAGAGAGAGAGAGAGAGAGAGGAGAGAGAGAGAGAGAGAGTAGTATAAGTGTGAGTGTAGGGTGTAGGTGCATGTGGAAATATTTGTGACAGCCAGGTATTGGGTGTGTTCATCAGTGACTGTTCAGCTTAGTTGTCGAGAGAGGGTCTTTCACAGACTGAGCTTGGAATTCACTGATTGGGTTAGGCTAGCCAGCAAGTTCCAGAGGTCTACCTGTCTCTGTGATCTCCATGTTCTCAGTGCTGGGGTTGCTAATGTATATTGTCATGCCTGGATTTTTACAAAGATGATAGAAATCTCAAGTCATATCTTCATGCTCAGATGACAGCCACTTTATCGACTGGACCTTCTTCCCAGTGCCTTCCCTTTTATTTCCTCTGCTATTAATTTATTTCAAATGATTCTCATTACCTCAGTCTGTCTTTGAACTCTTAATCTTCCCTCTTCTATACCCTGAATGTCAGGATTACACATATGCAACATATTTAGTAGCCTTTTGTATGAGGAAATATTAACGTGATACCACCATTTATCACATTAGAGTGCCCAATAAGACATTCTTTAAAGGAGCTAGAGAGATGTCTCAGTGGTTAAATGCATGCCCTGTCTTGCAGAGGACCCTGATCTAGTTCCTAGCATCTAGATGGCAGCTCACAAATGCCTGAAACTCCAGTTCTAAGTTTCTGATGGCCTCTTAAGTCCTCTGCAAGCATCTTCAGACATGTGGTTCATGTTCATACATACATGCAATCAAATGTCCACACACATAATAAAAACAAGTACATTTTTAAAAGAATCTTCTTATTGAACACAGAGTTAATTAAGCATTCATATGATACTTAATACACATGATAAATAAAAGTTCAAAATTTTCTTTTACTATGTAAGATGTACAGCTCTTGGGGAATGCTCTATGTGATTGTATTTATATTGAGACCTATAAAAATTATATGATCCAGGTATAATGCCTCACAAATATAAACCTAGAACATGGGAGGTTGAGGCAAGAGATCTTCCATGAGTTTGAAACCTACTTGTGTTATATTGTGAGTTTCAGGTGGGCTTGGGCTATAGTATGAGACCCTGTCTCAAAAATTAAGCTAGAAATAAGGGATTATAGATGCATTAATTTTTAATTAATTTCAAGTAGGAAACGAAAAGATATGTACAGAAAATGTGACCCTTATAATGGCATAATTAAACATGATAATATTGAAAAATCCCTTCCCTATAATTTTGTCAAAATCTTTGCTGTTACAGAATTGTTTTTGTACTCATACAAAAATGATTAAGAGAGTAAAAAAGAAGATCAATAAGAAAAGATTAAAGGGACTGTCACTTTCCAGCCTAAGGACGAGAAAGAAGGCTGAAAGTCACCCAATGTAGGGGGTGTAAGCATCAGATGGTGATTAGCTGATATTAATTTATGTCACGGAGAAGGGCTAAGAGCATGGAAAAGTGCTCTGGGAAGAATTCCGTGTCATCAAGAAAATATCTTGCTATAAAAATGAGGAACAAGGAATGCTATTTGTTTGTGGAGCTGAAAAATATCTCCGTATTGTAGTACACAGCATTCTGACTAAGACACATTATGATGCCACATGTTCTGTTTTTCAAAGGAACTTTGTAAGACAAATATTCATTATTCAAAGTGAAAATGAAGAAAAATGCAATGCAGAAAAGCACTGTTCATATTATCACATATACTCAGGGAATTCTGATTAGCATCCATTATTCTTTCAAAGACCTTATGAAGTTATATATTTGTGTTAACAAAATTCAATAAATGTTGAAAGTTAAAACTTAAAAAAATAAAAATAAATATATATAATTTCCATGACAACTCACCTTTCTCATCAAACACAATATTGGGATTTTTTTCTCATTACCTAATGCTTTCAAAAACAGCTGTACTATTCCAGTATTTGGACATGTCATAATTTAGGCAATATATTATCGAACCTTTATTTTGTAACCATTAAGCAAAGTGTTCCTGGACATCTGTTGGCCTGTTGTTTTGAACACATCCCTGCTCATTTCCTTAAATTATACTTCTGCAGGTGGAATTTTTTGAGTAGAGGCTATGAAAACTGTAAATTCCAGAAATTTTGATGAATCAAATGAATCGTCTCAACATCGGTATTTGTAGGTCTATATAACTAACAGGTGTGTAAGCATTTTTTAGGTCTATATAACTAATAGGCATATATAACTAATAACTGAAGAGGAAAATAGTTGTTTTTCTTTTCACTCTTCAGAATCTTTGGGGCTACAGTAGACTAAAAAATGTTTTCCTGTTGAATTTTTTTTCTATCCATAAAAAAAAAAAAAGGAACAAACACCTAAAGGATCTTGAAACCTGCCGTTGCCTGTGGCTTAGTTAACCATGTCAAGATCATGTCTTTCCCAAGAAAAGCATGTTTCAAATAAGAAGGAAATGTCAGCTCTGAGCTCTTTTATTAACCCTCTCCCCATCTACCTTCAGAGTCCTTTGGCCAGCCACTTCCTTTTCCTGGTTTATTTGTACAAGAAGTGAGTGGATTCATTAACTGTGCCACTTGGTGGCTAGGCAGGGACTTCTAGTGTCCAGTAACAGGCAATCATTGTATTTTTCCTGGGGTGACGGATATTTCCTTTGTTGATGGCCTCAGGAGCCGAGGTAATCTGAGATAGGTCTCTGTTTACTTCTGGTTTTACTGATATGCTAACCCATTTGAAACCAGGGAGAGAGAAAAATAAACATCACGGGGTAGGGGACCTGCTGCCTCTCTTCCCATGGTGGCTCCTTTTAGAATTTCTTCAAAAACTCTTGCTTCCCTTCTTCTCAATAAACCAAAAGCATCAGCACCCTACCAAATTAAAAGGCATATTCAAAATGTATTGAATTCAGGAGTTTTAGAATTTGAGTTGTGTGTAGGTATGAGTTCAAATGTTCTGTGTTGGCCACTTGATAATCACACACACAAACAACAAACACACACACATATGGTAAATAAAATTAACGAGGCTGTCTACAGCCATGTAATTATTCACTTTACAGCATGAAACTAGATTATTTTGATTTTCTATTCCATTCTTTAGATATGTTGGAAGAGATTTGATTATGAATGTCTTGAAATGAATATGAAGTGAGGAAAATATTTTAAGTTATCACACATGTCATACTTAGTAGAAATTATTGTCTTACCAACATTAATCTTGTTGTGAACTCATTTATAAACAGTAAGTATATTATATACATATATATATATATGTATGCATATATATGCACACACACACATGTGTACATAAGCCATGTCCCCAGCCTGATATTCATGTTTTAAGTGTGAAGATATGATGCATACTGAGGTTGAATAATTCTCCACTTATTCCACCCCTATCCAAGTCTGGATCCTTATCTAATGTTCTGTGGTTTCAGTAATTTGGTGTACTCAAGATGTACAGAGCTGGCTTAAACCAAATGTTTAGAATTTGTGTATTCAAATGAGTGATGCACATTTGCATAGTTATTTTGTCTTCATGTACCTGAGAGCTGAGTCAGAGGTTATCTTTGTTTAAATGCACTAACCAGAAAAACCTGAAAACTTACCTGGCTTCTGTTCTAACCACTTTTTTACTTCCTGCCCAAAGTTGGGAGTTAGGATAATCCTGCTGGAAACCTGAATCACAACAGTTCATTATAGTTTAATCAGAAATACCTTTCAAATATATATGTGCCCCCTGTAGATGCTACAGTTGAAGGACCCATAGACTGTACATAGAACATACACTCTTACGCACATAGAGCTTAAATAATTAAGATGACTTATAGTTTCCTCAAACAATGAAAATACTATGCCACCAGTTGTTACAACGTATAGATGTATTTTATCTTACTCCTTACATTTTAAAATGTGATCTATGTATCTTTAGATGAGAGGACTGAGTGGCTATACCTTTTTAAACTATACTTTGTGGGCTGGAGAGATGGTTCAGCAGTTAAGAGTGTGTGTACTGCTCTTGCAAAAGACCAGAATTCAATTCCCAGCATCCACATCAGATGGCTCACTACTGCCTGCAGCTCTAGATCCAAGGGCATCAGGTGCCCCCGGACTCTGTGGGCACCTGCACTTGTTTGCACAGACCTCACTCATGCACACACATATTAAAGAGCTAGTAAGGAAATAAAACAAAAACAGAATTCTTATATACATTCAAGAGCATGATGAATTCCAAAGGCTGACAATCACACCCTAGCACAGAGCTGAAGATTGTTCAGTCCTTACAGGATGGAACTAAGAGGTCCTCCACTGGCACTTTCTGGTCTGCAGCATCCTCCTTCCTATAGTGCATGGTCCCAGCTGACTTTGCACTCAGGAATCTGCCCACCTTTGTATCTTTCTGACAAGCTGGCTCAGTGTAACTGCGAAGCCCCTTATAAGATTCATACTGTATCCTTATATTTTTGCATAGTTGAGACATTATATATTTTTTGGACTCATGTTCTTAGTGTTCTCTTTCACAGCCTTCAGGGCTATTCTGAAGGTCCCAACGTTTACCAATTTGCCTAGATGTTAGCCACACCTTCCCCTCCTGGGCTCAAGCTGTCTCTGATTATCAGAGTCATTAACATTAAGAGTGAGAACATTCCTTAAAGGAGGACATATGTACATTGTAATACATTTTGTAACAATATGTACATTGCTTTACAAACAAGCCTCATGTCCACAGCCGTCATCAACACTTGTGGAGGCCCACACCCACTGTCCCCGCCCAGCGGCAGGAACCATGTCATTCGGTCCCTACTCAGGCCATGCCACACCTAGCAGTGCACAGTGATTGCTGCATCTTCCCTTCCTGGTGTATTTGCCTTCAGTAGTTTGTCACATGTCTCCGCAGCAGCCCCAGACTAGGATCTACACCTCATAGGAAGATATGGGGAATAAAACAGAATATTTTCTTTGATGACATTTTGAAAAGTAAATGAAATAAACACATTGCTAAAGCTGACTTCTTAGGTGCAAAAGGCTTATGGGAAGACAATGTTTCAACTTAGAGGCAGCCTGATCGCCCCCATGGAGCAAGGCTGGATGCTGACCCGGCATGACTGTTCAGCTATGTTCACAGGATAGTACTGTTCACACGTGGGCTTGATCTGTAGTTCTGATAAGAACTGAGGTTCTTAGGCAAAAAGCAATTTCATTGGGTATTGTTACCCTGAAATCTAAGAAGCAGGCATCAACTGAAAGCAGCTCCTGGCTGTTGATGCTGCAATGTTAAGTGTAACCCAAATAGAATAAAGGGGTGATCCAGGCTTGTCTCCAGGAAGAGAGCATCCTCAGCATGATTCTGTGCCAGCTATGAGAAACCGCCTAAGGCAATGTCAGAACGGCATGTGGTAGGATGTAGGCTTTAAGGCCACCTTCGGTAGGAGCAATGGAAAACTATTATCAATTTCCCCTTCAGATCTAAGTTGATGCTTGAATTCTAATCCTTATCCTTACCTCTTCCTTTGATTTGTTTTATGTTAGCGTGTACTAAGATTAGGATTATGGAATACATTATATACCATAGATAGGCATGGTCCATAAAGCCTACAGGCCTCTAAAAAGTGTATAACTTGGTAGAAACTTATATAAATATTATTAATTATCATTAATAATAATAGAAGGCATTAAATGCTCACATTAAACATGCTGTCAGAGCCTAATACATTCAATAACTCTACTAAAACTAAATTCTCTCTTGGAGCACATATATTTAAGTGATTATTTTTTTTTTACATCATTACATATATTTGGGTGCCTGAGTGTGTGTGTGTATATGTATGTGTGTATGTGAGTGTATGTGTGTATGTGAGTGTATGTGTGTGTGTATATGTATATGTGTGTGTGTATGTGTGTGTGTATGTGTGTGTGTGTGTGTGTGTGTGTGTGTGTGTGCACCACAGCATAGTGTATCCTGGGATTGAACAGTTTGTTAGGCTTGGCCGCAAGTGCTTTTATTCACTGAGCCATCCAACAGCCCTAGATATTTTAATCACTGTGGAACTAAATAAACAGTAGATTCTATGACAAAGCTCTTCCTCTAGTACTTCCTTCTCCCACGGGTGCTTATTTACCTGCCCTGTGGGAAGGGACCTTCAGATTCCTTTCAGTAGGGAACCCACTAGATTATTCTGACTATGACTGTATCCACGGGGTCGAGGAACAACTAAAGATCCTACCACCAAGAGAAGGTGGTTAGAGGACTCCCATGGTGATAAGCGTGAATGAAACCAGAGAGGTGACGCTCACACGAGGAAAAAGCCAACAGGTGGGTCAGGGCCATGCTTTGTTCCCTATTTCTAGAACACTGAAAAAGCTCTTAACCGATTGGTATCTTTTTAACCATTCATTCCAGAAGCAACTAGGGACTGGAACTGGAGGAGGGGAAAGAGGAGGCCTGGGCAGCTGGGAGCAGATTCAGTGGTACAGGGAGGGAGGAGGGGCTTGGTTAAGGGATGGGTGATGGCCAATCAAACAGTGAACTTCCAGAAGTCATCTCTTCTTCCCTGCATATAGAAGCCAAAATGTCTGCCTGTTTGGGTGTACAATGTAGGACTCTTGAATTTGATACTTTATAGGTGATAATATATTGCCAGTTTTTTAATATTCTTAAAATTTTTTTAAGACTTACTTATTTTATGTATTCGAATACACTGTCTTCAGACACAACCACATGGTTATGAGCCACCGTGTGGTTGCTGGGATTTGAACTCAGGACCTCTGGAAGAGCAGCCAGTGCTCTTAACTGCTCAGCCATCTCTCCAGTCTTCTTTGACAGTTTTTAAATGAAAAATTCTTCTAGTTTTAAATAGTATTCAACCAGGTCTGCCAGGACTATACAGAGAAACCCTGTCTCAAAAAAACCCAAAAATAAAAAAAAATATATAATATTTAAAGACTGTCGTTCTGGGGTATAATTTAGGCCACTTGAAATTTACAAGAGACCAACACAGGCGGAAAGTCACACACTGGATTTTTCATGACCCACAATGACACTAGCAAAGTTAATAATCTGTTCTCTTGACTTTCCTTTCTATGGTACTATTTTCAAAAAATAATCAGGCTTGATTATTTTGGAATAGTCAAACCAACACAAATCATTAGGCTGGTTGCTTTGCTTTGGTGTGGCCTGACATATGACTCCAGTATTGTCACAAGGATTAAGATCATTTTCTTTATAAATCCATATTGCACTATTAGTTGTAGAAACTTAAGAGTGCTATAAACTAATCCTGACTTGCTACAGTTCTTGATTATATTTAATTGGCTTACTTAATAGGATTTGTGCAAAGGCTCTGAATTATATGTCTGACATTTTTAATAGCCAAAATACTAGCTTGTTGAAATATTATGTGTTCAGAATGTCCAGCATACTTATGAATTAGGAAAAAATTAATGTGTGTGTTTTATGTGCTTCTTATAAGGAAATATTCATACTCTATGTTCTGACTGAACAGTTTGCCAGATTCCATGTCAAGTATACTTAAACACTTGTTGAGAAAAGTTTTGATGACATCCACTGGGAATAATTGCCAATGGAAAATATAATATATTGAACTTTTTCCGGGATAAAATAAGACTTACTGATAATACATTCAAAAGAGCATTCTTTATAAAGCATGGACAAAACATTTAAATATTTATATATGGTTTTTATTTATACTCCGAATGCTTCTTTTTTTAAAAAAATAAACATTTCTTTCTTTCTTTCTTTCTTTCTTTCTTTCTTTCTTTCTTTCTTTCTTTCTTTCTTTCTTTCTTTCCTTCTTTCTTCTGGAAGACTTAAAGCTGTGTGAGTTTTCTGAAGGTTTAGCGAAGCCACAATTTTATCAAGTTATTGCTCATTTGTAAATGTTGTAAAATGGTATTCCAAAATGGAATTTACTAGAAATTTCTGTGTTCTTGCATTAGAAGTGACCAGAATGATGGATCTGGTCAAATGCAATGGAGGCAGATTATGACCTCTGGTCCTACATATAACATTGGAAGCCAAGAAATGAGCATGGTTGTTCCCTTGTCTCTCCCTGAACAGTAGCAGTCTCCAGCTGCCACGTATTTATTTGGGGCCAATAGGGATCTGGTGCCATTCACTGTTTGTACAAGTTACTCCATTGACTGATTATTATTAATTACTCTCTGGAAAGAATTTTAAATCAGGCAGGACTCGAGTTTCATAAGTCGCCTCCATATTAACCCTTGTCTTTTGCTTGAGATGACCTTATGTCTACTCCTGTTTGTACCCACAGATAAGGCCAAACCAGTGACACCGAGACTAGGGTTTTGTGACGGCAACTCACTTCCCAGGAGGGTATTTACCCAGAGACCTAGCAATAAGCATGCTGAGCTTAGAGCTAACTTTTTACTTATAGTATATCTGAGAGTAGAGGTATTTCTGGTCAGGACAAGTCCATCCACATAAACAGGGTAGTTCTGTGGAGTTAGAAAACATGTCTGAGACCAAGAGCCAAATTTGAAGTCCCCAGAAACACCTTCAAACTGTAGAAAGCCGAGACCAGACACCAAAAGCTAGCATACCATCATGATTGTGATTTTCAGTCTTGATCCACAGACTGGTTTCTCTTATTTCAGATGCAGGTGGAGAAAGATTCCTGTAGCATCATCAGCAAGCAAGACCTGACATTTATGAAGTTGTAAATTTCAGCACTAGGACAGGTTCCTGGAGAAGTATCCCTGATAACCACTAGGGATGCTTGAGCAGAAAGGGAAAGGATCAAGCAGTATTCAACTGAAATTTAGGGCAAGCTATTCATTGTATAAGCAAATGAAGACAGCATATATTGGTGGGCCTTCTCCAAACCATCATCTTCATTTGCAAACCATACATGCAAATGTTCCAATCTCCGTTAGGTTTTATTTTCTGGTAGGCTGATTTAAAGTGATTTGCATGTATATATCAGGCTCCTAACACCAGTCTGAGAAGTCACTTTCCATACAACCTCAGAGTTTTCCCCTTAGTCATAAAAGTCACTGTGGAAACGTCTAAAGGACAGCTCGCTGAAGCCTTCCATTTTCCACAGCCAGGAAACGCCTCCAAAATATGTAACAGAGATGCCTTTTTCTCAAGACCTGCTCCATTTCTTGTACTCATTTTCAATGACGTTATAGGCTGTCTTGACATTTGTCATGACTCTCCAATACACCAGATGAGTGAACATGGGAGGCATAAAGAGGATAAATGGGTTCTAGGTTGTTCCCAGATCCTTCTGCATCAACTGGATAATTACTTTGATTCTCTAATTTCCTCTGAGAGGAGATGAGCATGTCTTAGTCCACAGTATGTCTTCATCATGAAAATGAGTGAACCTCAACCATGACTGTATGGGGGGTGCAGGATACCATTCTCTTCTTAAAGAGATTTCTCAGCCAAAACCTCTGTACAAGAAGTTGCCAGAAAGTTCTCTTTAGAGATGTTTTTGTCAATAACACTGGGGGATGCAGAGGAACACGGAACACATTCTTAGTGGTATTCCTTGTGTTAGTAGCTCCTCGTGTTGCTGTGACAAAATACTTGAGAAAAGCAAGTTTAACAATAGCAGAGCAGGGAAGTGATGGATGCAGGTGTGTGAGGCAGGTGTGTGAGGCAGGTGTGTGAGGCAGGTGTGTGAGGCAGGTGTGTGAGGCAGCTGGCCATATGGCTAATGCACTTCAGGAAGCAGAGAGAGATGAATAAAAAACCCATAATCATTTTTATTCAGTGGAAGTCCCTACCCAGCCCCTGGAATGCTAAAACTGACATTTAGGGTGGGTTGTCTCAGCTCAGTTAAAGTTGAACTATCTGGAAACACCCTCGCCAATACACTAAGAGATGTGTTCTCACAGGGGTACCTAGTGAATCAAATTAGTAACTAATGGCAGTTGTCTGTCGCTGTCACCCGGACTGTTACCGTAGAATTCTAACACATGAACACATTTTGCCTCGGTTCTCTTCGCACAGTTTTCAGTATTGCTATCCAGAAATCACTTCATACTGTCTGGTAATAGATAAAAAGCAGGAGCTGGTGAGAGAAATGGAACATGAGAAGGGGATAGTAATCATAAAGTTATTTTAGTATTCTGTTCCATTTTGATTGTGATACAGTCTGGGGAAGAGAGCTACGGCTGTCTGTAGAGGAAAAGTCTTTCAGTGAAGTAGATGGCCACCCATCTTCCACGGAAGGGGCTTCAGTGGGTCTCAGCAATGGCTGGATAGGCATGCACTGAGCATCTTAAAGCTTAAGGAGACTCTGTGTCAGGGCCAGAGGACCTGTATATGTCCCTTTAAAACCCCAATCTGGAAGACCAAGGCACCTTTGGACAAATTTCACACACTGAAAATGATTGCAAAGCAATTGTTTTATCTAGACACAATGTAAATTTGAAAGTATCCTGATGAAATATAGGAAAAGTATAGGAGATTTGGTCAGTAAAATGTGTTCCACTAATTTACAAATGTGAGGCTGACAAATTTTAATAATAGATGTAGGTTGAAGTTGTCTCTCAGGGTCTATTGCTTTAATCTGAAAGACATTGTTTTAACATATTTTACATGGAGCATAGACAAGCAGAACCTCTTTGAATAAGCAAGGCAGCAGGAGTGGGGTGCTGTAGGCCACAGCAACTACGTAGATTCCTACCATTAGAATATTCACCCATTCTTGCACAGTGACTGGGTATTAGGGCTTAGATACAGCCCTTCCGATTTCCCTGTGATGCTGTGAACTTGGGAGGTTAATGAGAAGGTACACAACCATAGAAACCTGTGGTTTAACCATTGTCATTCCAACCTGTTCCAATTCATTTGTTAGATGTAGATCATAGTCCACTAAGATGGCTATAAAGACTTACCACAAGCCAGGTGCGTTAGACAACAGACATCTTTCCTTGGAGGTCTGAAGGCTGAAAGTACAAGGTCAAGATGCAAGCAATATCTGCCTCCCCAAGATCCCCCATCTCTCTCTCTCTCTCTCTCTCTCTCTCTCTCTCTCTCTCTCTCTCTCTCTCTCTCTCTCTCTCTCTTCCACAACCCCCCCCCCCGCTTTCTGGTTGCAATCTCACTGAAGTGCTGAACTTAGAATTTCAACATAGGAACTTGGAAGAAACACAATTCAACCCCTGACAGGGCCTGGGGAACTCTGTGTGTTTACTCTATCAATGGTATTAATTCGGGGCTGTGCAGTAGACTACACACAACCTTTTCAGTAGTAGCATATTCCACAGTATTTTACGTTTCTCAATCCAATCTTGGAGAAACAAAATAGAAATGCATCCCTCTCCCTCACAGAATGCTACTAAGACCTGCACCATTGCAGAGGATAAGTCCTGATGGTACCTGAGGTGATGCTCCAGTGCTGTGTGTGTACCACGACACATAAGTACCAGTGACAGCTATTTAACACTTAATCTATTCCCTGTCTTGTAGGGCTCTGAGCTGAGCACACCAGGCAGAGAGAGTCCTGGGGTCCCCGTTGTGTTATTTGCCTCTGCTTTGAGCTGTTAAGTCCACCACAGCCATTTAGTAAATTATCAGTTTTCTTATTGGCCCTAAATTGTACCTAATTAAAAATCTGACCTCCGCAAGCTAGTCCTCTTCCTAAAGAGACAGAACATAAACAGGGAAAAATCAACTAATTGCTACAAAAACTGCTTTTGTGGCACTGTAATTGGACCTCGGTGAAACAAATGAACCACCAGGGATTCCTTAATGAATGTTTAACTGCAAACGGTAGTCGGTCACTTAAGCAGCTACGCTGATGGTCCCTAATGAAATCAAATAAAATCAAATAAAAGAATCTGGCATTTTTACTAACCAGATTTCTTGGCACGGTGACATGAAGAATAATATATTTCCAAGAAAATAAATATAGGGAGAGTTATAAATGGTGCCATGAAACCCCCGTTGAAACCGCTCAGATTACGCTTAGAAAAATACACCCACCCACAAAACCCTCCTCAGCAAAGTGACACGCGCTGTTTAACTTCACACATGAGTCTCACTGGCAGGAAAGGCATTGAGGGGGAATGTAGGACAGGAGGTGGACTTCATTCCCACTGACACTTACACAGAGTGCACTGGCTCTTTTTGACCTTTCTTTTAAAAATATTTTCAGTTCCCAACGAACATTTTAACGTTGACAAATACTAACACCACCACTGACAACTTTATCAGCATGTTTCCTCGTAGTCAATGGCTTTCTAATTGCTAATTCTCTTGCCTAATGATAAAAGATAAATACAAATGACTGTGGACTAGTTCTGAAACCACAGTTTTAAGAGTATATCAATATTAAAGGAAAGCTTAATAAGTGTGTATTTCTACAACCAGTTTACTGATGGGTACCTACCACTTTCTGACAATGGTGATTTCTGAAACTGACACACCCCCTTGTCATCTTGGTAATGGCCACCAACATTTACCTCAGGTTCATGAGGCATGAACCACCATACTGTCTTTCTCATTTATTGTTACTTAGGGAATGGGTATGGAAAACTATGGTCATGCAAGATGGGTAATTGAGGACCTCTGACCTGCCAGCCCATTCTAGTATTATCTGGCAACTTCATGGAAATTCATGTCCTCTAGTCTCAATGCAAATTTGCTCGATGTAAGTCCCAGCAGCTCCTTATGACCTTCTTTTAGAGACTTACCGGGTGGTCAGATATATATATATGCATATAGTAGTTCCACATAATCACCAATTGCCAGGAAAAATGAGAACAGGAGACAGGTTTACTCACCCTTTCATCCCCGAGGGTCAGAGGAATTGAGCAACAGGTGGTTTGTTTAGGTGTTCTGAGCTTGATGAGGAGTTTGGGATGACTGTTACTGACTCTGAGGTGCTTCATCGCATCTCATATGAGAACAGATACTTTCGACTCAAAGCATCTTATTTTATTCCCAACAAATAAGTATGTTTCCAATGTCCCCATCTGGAAAATGAGGAACCTGCTGTCCAATTCTATTTGGCAGGGATCAGACACCTGTATTGTCCTACAGAGGACTGCAGATTGTTCATGCCGTAATCTGCCTTTATAGAAGACTTTCCCTATTCATAGCCAGGTGACACTTCTTTTTTTTTATTAGATATATTTTTTATTTACATTTCAAATGATTTCCCCTTTTCTGGCTTCCCACTCCCCGAAAGTCCCATAAGCCCTCTTCCCTCCCCCTGTTCCCCCATCCACCCCTCCCCACTTCCCTGTTCTGGTATTGCCCTATACTGCTGCACTGAGCCTTTCCAGAACCAGGGGCCACTCCTCCGTTCTTCTTGGACATCATTTGATGTGTGGATTATGTTTGGGGTATTCCAATTTTCTAGGGTAATATCCACTTATTAGTGAGTGCATACCATGATTGATCTTTTGAGACTGGGTTATCTCACTTAGTATGATGTTCTCCAGCTCCATCCATTTGTCTAAGAATTTCATGAATCCATTGTTTCTAATGGCTGACTAGTACGCCATTGTATATATATACCACATTTTTTGTATCCATTCCTCTGTTGAAGGACACCTGGATTCTTTCCAGCTTCTGGCTATTTTTTTTAAATTTTTTTATTCGATATATTTTTTTATTTACATT
The DNA here is from genome assembly GCF_947179515.1 of Apodemus sylvaticus. Classification (NCBI taxonomy): domain Eukaryota; kingdom Metazoa; phylum Chordata; class Mammalia; order Rodentia; family Muridae; genus Apodemus; species Apodemus sylvaticus. The sequence continues at coordinate 27,724,241 of NC_067485.1, read as the reverse complement.
TCAAATGATTTCCCTTTTTCTGCCCCCCCCCCCACTCCCTGAAAGTCCCACAAGCCCTCTTCCTTCCCCCTGTTCTCCCATCCACCTCTTCCCACTTCCCTGTTCTGGTTTTGCCCTATACTGCTACACTGAGTCTTTCCAGAACCAGTTTCTGGCTATTATAAATAGGGCTGCTATGAACATAGTGGAGCATGTGTCCTTATTACATGCTGGGGAATCCTCTGGGTATATGCCCAGGAGTGGTATAGCAGGATCCTCTGGAAGTGATGTGCCCAGTTTTCTGAGGAACTGCCAGACTGATTTCCAGAGTGGTTGTACCAATTTGCAACCCCACCAGCAGTGGAGGAGTGTTCCTCTTTCTCCACATCCTCGCCAATACCTGCTGTCTCCTTAATTTTTAATCTTAGCCATTCTGACTGGTGTAAGCTGAAATCTTTTCTACAAATTTCCACCCATAGGATGGATGGAAAAATTAGTTTTCCCCTTTACAGGTTTTCTTTATTGAATTTTTAGAAGTAGTTGGCTTATTCAACACTGTTGATACTTCTAAACAGTCATTATTTCTGCCCTTCCATGAATTAATAGAAATCTATTGGCTCTTGCAATTTTCACAGACAGAAATCTGCAAATACCACCTACCTTATGAAAGGCCCAAGACTAGGACAGCCCAAAGTATCCTTTTTCACATGTGGATGGTCTTGAACTGAAAACCATTGAACATCAGTAGATGTAACAGGAAAGGCTATCCCCTGACACACACATCACTTGCCTGAATGAGGTAGGATATACGTTTCTTCACCGGTAACTTGTGTTAATAGCACACATCCCTGTAGATGGTGGATACAGAGGTGAGCTTGCACAAAGAACCTTATAAAAATGACCTAAATCTGGGCCTGGAAAGCTGCCTCAGTAATTAGGAGCACTGGCTGTTCTTCCAGAGGATGCAGGGTCAATTCCCAACAATCACATGCACCTCCAAACTGTCCAGAACTCCAGCTCCAAGGACTCCAGTGACGTCATATAAGCAGGCATACATGCAGGCAAAATACCAATGTTCATAAAATAAAAATAAATAAATCATAAACTTCCATATCTCCCATCAGATTCCTACTTAAAGTTCCTAGTTACATCCCCACACTATCTCTTCTCTCTTTTGTTTTGTTAAAAGGAGCCACAGATTTCACCATTTAACACAACTCCTTCTTTCTTAGATGCTAATTGTGCCAGTGGAAAGCAATTCTAATATTAGGTAAATTCTGAGAATGGCTGGAACTGAACGGCAATATGAAATGTCTTCCTTTCTGATATTTACATCAAATTATCAGTTATACGTACTTTTTAAAAGGGCTTTTGAAGAGAGGTTTGCCCCAATATGTACTTAGACATAATTTTAAAATGCTTAAATGACTCAGCAAATTGTATTATATATATATATATATATATATATATATATATATATATATATATATGTGTGTGTGTGTGTGTGTGTGTGTGTGTGTGTGTGTGTGTGTGTATAAAATAATTCAGCAGACCTATACTATAATATCTGGTTCTGCCAAACACTACCAATTTTAGTAACTTTTAGACTTTGACTCATCATCTTTAAGGTGTAAAATTAGGGTTTGTGCTAAATTGAACTTTAAAGTGTCCCTAAAATCTGGAATGGAGGAATCGTGCTCAGTGGTTCTGATTGCCCTGTCTTTGGCAAAGAAAACAACGCTCTCCTTTCACCTCCACATGCTGAGGACCACAAATTGCCTTTAATTTCAGAGATCTCTGCTGTCACCAGTGGGATGGCTGGGGAGCAATACCAGCCAATCAAGATCGCCCACGGGCTTTTCCCTTTGACCATAAACCACCTGACATTGTGCAGCATGGCCACCTGCAAACAAACTGCTGAGAAAGACTAGATAGAGTCTAGACCTGTGACTTCAGGTCGCGTTGCCATGTTCCTAGCTTCTTGGAAATCATTGAAGCCCATCTTCTAAGTAACTGTATTAATAACATATAGTTCATTGGCTTAAGTCAATGTCAAACGTGGTAACTGTTTGCAAAGGTTCCGTTTTTATTATTCTAAAATCCTATTTCCACATTTATATCTAAGAGACTTCCATCTTCCCTTCAAACTCTCAAATGTGGATGAAAGGAATATTGAGTTGGTGAGAGCTGCCGAGTTCTTGACTCAGTTAAGGAAATCTTTTGGCAACCTAAGCCACTGAGTTAATTCAAACACACAGTTTATTATTTTCCTAGTGCATCTAGTACCCAAAGTAACGGTTAGGAAATTGTGTTCAAGTAGAGATCCTCAGGGACTACTTAAATAAATAGTTAAGACTCATTTGAAATTAGCAGTTCACATTTGCATACAAACAAAATAATGTGTTCGAGCTTTTAAAAACTGCTCAGTGGTATGAATTTCAATTCTTGGCCCCGAGGAACAGTACAGACACCTGTAATTCATGAAGCCTAGCTGTTCACCTGTAGCTCCAAGCCACAAACTCATTTCTGCAAAGCAGTGAACTGGCCCAGGAAAATGCACCTTCTGGGCTTGTAGAAGCAAGCGTACTCTTCCTGAGTTTCACACTTCCTTCTTGGTTTGTGTGCATTGTGAGTGTGGGTGGAGTCTGGGGGCAGAATACAGCAGGCTTCACTGCACACAAGCCATGCAAGTATGCAAGTAAGCTACAGTAGCTTACAGGCCTGCCCGTGCCGCCATTACAGCCTCCCACCACTGTGCTCTTATTTTTGGCTGATTACCAAGTCCCGAGTCTCCAGACCTTATCATAATGGACATGCTTGGTGGTTGGAAAGTCCTTGCTGATGGCTGCAATTGGAGTTCAAAAGGGACCCAGAAAACTAACTTGCCTCCGTTTCTCTTTTATTGCTGTGAGCAAACACCAGAGAAAAGCAATGAAAGGAAGACAGGGTTTATTTTGGCTCACAGTTTGAGGTTACAGTCCCTCTGGGGGGAGGGGGTCACAGAGCATCAGTAGGTGTGGGAGGAAGAGTGCCCCCCTGCACTCTGTTTTTGATGCAGTGATACTGTGCTTGGACTGTTTTGTCTGATGTTGTGTTTTAGACAGAATCGCACTATTTCAGAACACCCTGCCTCAGATTTGCTGTGCCTCATATTCTGGTTTAGATTCAAGGCCCACCGGCCTCAGCTTCAGAAATAGAATTAAAGATGTGGATTACCAAACTCAGATCTGTCAAGCTGGACTGCTTCAGTTAGAGCAGCGGTTCTCAACCTTCCTAATGCTGTGACCCTTTAATACAGTTCCTTGCATTGTGGTAGCCCAACCTCACAATTATTTTCATTACTACTTTATAACTATGCTTTTGTTTACTGTTATGAATTATAATGTAAATATTTGATTTGTGACCCCAGAAGGGTGGAGACTCACAGGTTAAGAACCACTGCTTTAGAAATATGAAGGAATAATGTTTACAGAATTAACTGTGAAAAGCTACTAAGTCTCTGGAAAATCATTACACTATTGAAAGAAAAATAAGACAGAACCCCCCTCCCCCCCCAAAAAACTATTTATTTTCTATCATGAAAAACCCAGCCCTCCATGATACCAACACTACAAATATAAATAAGCAATAAAGACTCAAAGATATGTAAATGAAAACTAGCAAGAATGCAGAAAGAAATGATATCATAAAATGGGAAATCTTAATGCTTTTCATTCAGAAACTTAAGTTGAATAAGTATGATTTTGGATATAAATTTCTATAGTGGAAAAAAATCTATTTTAAGAGGGAGATGAAACATTATGCTTACAAAGAAACACGACAAAACAAAGCAAAAACTTACATTATTTTCATTGACATATGGAACGATTGACAAATATTGTCAAGTAATGGGCCTCAAAAGTCATGACTAGATTTATTCTATGCAGGTCACAAACTTAGTCACCATAAAATTAAGCCTTGCACCTTAATATAAACATAAAATTATATTTGAACACTGAGAACACCTTTCTAAATAATTTATAGAGCAAATGAGAATCTGTAAAAACATTCTGGGCATGTCAGGATTGAGTGACAGGAGAGGTGTGCATATGAATTCACAGGCAGGATGAGTGCAAACTGTGCACATTAGTAAGCTAATTGAAATAAAATTGGAAGTAATATTAATTAAAGAAGAGATGAGATATGTAAACAAAACCTTGTAAGAAATACAAGATGCAATGCTTTCTCTTTGAAAGAAATGGAAAAATTGAAAATGTTAACCGAGAGGGTAACATCACTATGTATTTTACTAATGAGAGTGGAATTAGCAAATTATCACAATAAAGAGTAAAATATATACCAGATCACAGAATGCTATATGTGTTGTATTTGAAAATAAGCAGTATTTGATAATTTTCTAGAAAGCTAAAATTCCCATAAATGATTTAAAAAAAATCCAGAAAACTGACTTTCAGTTACATTCATGAGGAATTAAAGTTACTATAAAATACCCTACATTGTTGCCTTTTAAAATGACAATAATTTTGCAGGGGAATTGTACAAATTTTAGAAATACATTGTTCAACTATTAAGGAATTGACAATCTGAAACATAAATTGTTTGTTTGGGAACACACAGTAAAAAAAGAAACTTAAAAGATGACTTAAACAATAATTTATGACCTAATTGATTTGCACTAGGAAGTCTCATAGACCCATATATAATTGTGGAAATAATAAAGGTAATATAGCAAAAGAACACTAACAGCTTTAGTAAACGTAGAAAATAGTTTAATAGAAGGCAGTTATAAAAAAGGCCACTCAATACTGTTACATGAAGAAAGGCCTTTAAAAGTGTGACTGATAATCTTGGGGTCACACAGAAGGTTCTTGTTACAACAGGGTTTGTGGGCCAGAAATGGGAACACAAACAGATCCTTGAAGCTCATTCGCCAGGCAAGTTAACCAAACTGATGACCTACAGGTTCAGTGTGAGACCCGGTCTTGGAGGAGCCCTGTGTGTACCTAAGGACTACCTGCTGGGAGTCTGCCTCTGCATACACATGCTGTCACAACGCCATACACACCAACAAATACACACTGCCACCCCTAGGAAATGTGATTAAAACTTATCTAGTAACTGCCAATAGCTGCCACTTTACTGAATGGGAGAATATGGAGCTATTTTTATTAAAAGCAGACATAGTCTAAATTAGCATTTGTACTATAGATCCCAGATTGTTAATCAAAGGGGGGAAATGATAAAAGAAACAACAAGAACATTAAAAAAAAAGTCTTGTGGGCAGATATGAGTTTCATATAGAGAATTCTAGAGGCCCCATGGCAAAATGAAATAATGAGTTTGCCAAGAGTTGTAAGATCAACCTAAACATTCAGGTGTATTTACAATTGTAGAAAACACAGGAGACTTACTTTTCTACTTCTCCTTTGAGTTGTCAGTGGGTTTTTTTTTTCTCAAGCCCCAAACACCAGGGCACAAATGGTTTGCCCAGACTTCTTCCGGTTATTACTTTTTGGAATCTGTAATTAGCAAAATAAACTTCCTCCATGATCACACTATGATTGACTTCTGAAATTAAGACTATTTGGGAAATATGGCACTAAGAACAGGCTAATGTGTGTAGCCTGACTCTTGCCCTGACTCAGTAACTCTGAAACTCCAGTGCACATTTCCCACAGCTGGGCAAGGGTTTAGGTTGTGGTCAGCTGGGTCCCGTGACTGCTGAGGGTAGCATGTGGAAGCTTATTCTGGATGCCACTTTGATCTATTTTAAGGGCTGCAGTAAGGACTCAAGCAAATGCAGCCTTTAGCAATGGACCTTCAAATAATCTCTGAGTTCTTGTGATTAAAATCATCAAAGGCAATTGTTGACAGTGGTTTCACATGCAGAGATACGAACTCATGGAAAATCAAGTGTGCCCAGTGCGGTGTGCTCTCGGAATGGCTCAGGAGTGGCTTTGGGGCCTCCGTGCCTCAGAATACTGAAATGAATGTGTTCCTTCCAAATAAGCAAATCTCATTCTGTAGTCTCCAAGTACTCTTCTTGTTCATGTGAATGTGTAAGAAAACTTTGACATCACTTTGCCTACAATAGCATCCTTCTGAAATACAACCTCTTCAACTCCTGTGTGGGATACAGTTGCTCTCACAGCAGTTGAGAATTGACGGTGGTGGCTAGTCATGGAGGAAAGGGGAGAGGGGGACGGACGTTTTCACAGGATTAAGGAACCATGGTAGGTGGCTGTCACAGAGCAGGTGAATTCCGGTGGCAGAAATGTGTATTTTAAAAAGCTAGAGAGGACTGAACTTTTCTCCATTGAGAAAAATTATAAATATTTGAGAAGAAAAATATGTTTAGCCTGATTTAAACATCAGGCAATGTGTGCATCCTCAAGAAATACGTGCATCTATAAAAATGTAAAACTATATGTCTTTGTGTATTAGTCAAAAGATTTCAGTTAAAGAATAATCTTGTAACTAACCCTGGTTTTAAAAGTATAGGCTTTAGACATGACAGACAGAATCTGTTATATTAGGCTGTGGTGCCACAGTCTTGTATCACTACAACTGATGAGGCTGAGGCAAGGGGCCAGCCTGGTCTGCATAATGAGATCCTATCTCACAGAAACAAAGAGCCTACTGATAATTATAGCTGCCTTCTATTACTATTGTTAAACAATATTTCACATTGTGTGAGCAATTCCAGAAATTAACTAAAGGATCCAGAGCTTTGTGTATTAGGAAACTAGGACCACCTGTATCCAACCAAAACTTATTTTTAACTCAAGTGAACTATGCAGGAGCCCTAGGCCCCTAAATAGAAAAACCATTGATATCGAGAGAGGCTATACTTATCATTCTAATCTCATGATACACATAGATATTTACACATTTTATGGAGCTTTTAAACATTGTGTCCTTCATATTATATCTCATACTTGAACTCATAAAAATATATGTACTTTTACGTGCCTCAGATTGGATGGTCATGTTTATTTATCTATGGCTCCTAACATGAGATTGGAAATGTTAAAGCAACGGGCATTTTTATTACCTGGTGCATAGCAAGGGGGTGATCCTTGAGGTGGATCCAGTGAAAATGTTGGTTTGCTTTTCATCAGAGGGCAAGAGTAGGGGAAGGTCCACGCTGGGAGACGGTGTTGTGCCGTGTATATTCAGATGCGGACTTCTGTACTCCAGAGATCTTGTTGGAGTCTAGGATGTTGGCATTGTCATTTTTAGGAAGCATCTCCCATCTTACTGTTGTATGAAAATTGCTCTCCTTCACCTCTGATTGGTTAATAAAGAGCTAATCAGCCTACAGATGGGCAGGAGAGTCAAGGTGGGACTTCTGATCCCAGTGAGGGATCCCAGGTGGGGAGAGGAGAGAGAAGTTGCCATGAGGGGGGAAGGGGGGGCATAGAGACTGTCCATGAGGGAGGCACCGGGAACAGGTGGCCATGAGAGAGTGCGTTTCTAGGATTTGTGATAAACATCTTCTTTAGTTGGTACATCTGGAGTTACCATTGTTTTGCTGGCTGGAAGTGCAAGATCCCCCTTTCAGATCACAGTGCTTCCTTGACTTCCTTCCACGCTTTCTCTTCACCACTGATGAATGATATCATACTATGTCTAGAGCCAACTGGTGGGCAATGTAGAGACTTAAATAAGAGGCAACCACATTCCATCATAATTACTGCATTCTGTGTCTTGGAGGAAAGTCACAAGCACGGCACTAAGCAATTGGAGGAGGGGTACCTTAGCCAGGGTTTCGATTCCTGCACAAAACATCAGGACCAAGAAGCGAGTTGGGGAGGAAAGGGTTTATTCAGCTTACACTTCCACATTGCTGTTCATCACCAAAGGAAGTCAGGACTGGAACTTACACAAGACAGGAACTTGGAGGCAGGAGCTGATTCAGAGGCCATGCAGAGGCCATGCAGGAGTGCTGCTTACTGGCTTGATTTCCCTGGCTTTCTCAGCTTACTTTCTTATAGAACCCAGGACTACCAGTGCAGGGATGGCACTACCCACAATGGGCCCTCCCACCCTTGATCTCTAAATGAGAAAATGCCTTACAGCTGGATCTCATGGAGTCATTTCCTCAAGGGGGGCTCCTTTCTCTGTGATAACTCCAACTTGTGTTAAGTTGACACACAAAACCAACCCTAATAAGGGGCATCCAGAACACAAAGGTAGCTATTCCAAGAGGTGAAGATCTTAGGTCGAGCTTCAGAACTATCGATTCCATCACCACAACAAAGTAACTAGAATGCTTTCTCTCATCTTTACAACCTAGTTTTCTTGCTGTCAGTCAGCCAACAATTCTAGCACTTCACATTCTATTATTAAGAAAAGCAGGTTGTAGTTCATATTTCAGTGTCAAAGAAATGGGAATGTAAGTTCTTCTCAATGAAGTCCCACATCAATGACTGAAGAGTTGTGATCTTCATGAGAAGTTAGTGGGGAAAACCATCTAAGCTGCTGCAGCTGGTACATGCATGCACCCTTTTAAGTTAACTGGCTAACATCACAATAATCTCCCAAATAGAAATTCTACATACAGTGAACCTATAATTGCAAAAGTAACAGCAATTTAAGTTTAAAATAAAACCTGAGTCCTCTCATGTGGGAATTATTGATACAACTCTTACTCCCCTCCTTGACATAAACAGGATTTATTTGCTAGAGTCTCTCCCCTTCTGTAGGTTCCCCAAGGCCGGTGTGTGCCCTGCCTGGTCTTGATGCTGGAATTTTTGTCTTCATGGGAGATGTGCTTAGTCTAGTATTTGGAAAAAGCTCATACATTTTTTTATATAGAATTTTCTTAGTTCTTATTCTGAATTTTTCTTCTGTTACTGTTGGTTTCTTTCTCTGGGATCTACAACTTCTTCCTGCTTATCTCAAGATGAGTCTATTTTTCAATCCCTGTTTCTGGATTTATAGGATTTTAGCCTGTCCTTGGTTGATTTTCTATAAAACATCTTTTGCCTCAAAATTTCACCTATTATTCTTTGCACTACATTTTGTGTATTTTCTAAACTTTACTATTAAGTCCTTTCATTCAATTTTTAACTCTTGTCTGTATTACATGAATTTTGAAATTCTTATTGTTTCTTTACTTGGCAGCTGTCGCTTTAGCTGTACATGGGGATACATCCAGAATCTTCTCCATCATGGGAACCAGTACAGTTAGGCCTATCATATTCACAAGGTGATCACATTTTCAAGTTTCCTTTAATTGTGTTTTAAATATAAACTTAAAATGTTTCTCATTATACTAAATTTATATGTGTCCAGTCTCCTAGACAGAAAGAAAAAAAAAAACCCTTGCTCCTTCTACTCCATGAAAGGTTTTTGGTTTTAGAGATAATAGTACCTTAAAGACAGTTCATGCTGTTAACAAACTTAACTCTTGTGAACGTATAAACTCCAAGAAACACACTCAGATCTACCTCTCATGGACCAAACAGGCCTCATCTAGATAAGCACAAGTACACCTGCCCATCAATAGTCTACGTTTCCACTTGCTACCTAGTCCAGAAGATGGGATTTCTCCCGTTTCCCTGTTTGTGACTCCCCCAACCAAAAACTACCAAGACTTAAGTGTTTCAAATGTACACCTAAGAAAAAAATATTCTCCCAAATTTACTTAACTTTATTCCCCACCTCTAATGTGTGTGTGTGTGTGTGTGTGTGTGTGTGTGTGTGTGTGTGTCAGTAGCTTAAAAAGTCCAGGTGATTACTGAAAGTTTACATCCAGGACATCTTCAGAAAAGCAACCCACAGATGCCCCAATCTGCTCTCACAAACATAGATGCTTCTACTGGACCTGTTCCTTCCTACCCACAGATGGTCCCATAGACCCTGGACATCAAGGAAACAGCCAACTCTCCTAAGACTGTACCAACATTTCCAGTCCCATTTTCTTAGGTTCCCCAGAGACACATTGTCCCAATGTCAGCCGGAAGTAGCTAAAGATCACAACGACCCTATTCCTCCATCAGCATCTCCTTTTTGTAGTTTTTCTGTTAAACAAAAATGGAGGAATATTGGCATTCCTTCTAAGTTGCACTGAGCAGTTACTTGGGACAATTTATCCTAAATGGGGCTGCTTGGCCTTCCTTGCTCTTCTACCCTCTCTCTACCCTCTCTGCCCTTCTCTCTCCTGACACCCTTTCCCCTCTCTCCTCTTCTCCCTCCCCTCTTCTCTCTCTCTCTCTCTCTCTCCCCTTCCCAACTCTGCTTCCATGCCTAAGTAAACTCTGTCTACACTATATCTTCTTATGGCTGTCTGTCTCCTCAGGCAGAAGGGATGCCTCAGCATGGGCCCACAGAGGCTGCACCATACTGTGGTCTACAAAACATATCCTGGCTTGCTTTCTTTCTTTCTTTCTCTCTTTCTTTCTTTCTTTCTTTCTTTCTTTCTTTCTTTCTTTCTTTCTTCTTCCTTCCTTCCTTCCTTCCTTCCTTCCTTCCTTCCTTCCTTCCTTCCTTCCTTCCTTCCTTCCTTCCTTCCTTCCTTCCTTTCTTTCTTTCTTTCTTTCTTTCTTTCTTTCTTTCTTTCTTTCTTTCTTTCTTTCTTTCTTTCTTTCTTTCTTTCTTTCTTTTTATAAAACACAATACCTCTTAGATACCTGGTCTGCAGAGATGGCTTAGTGGGTAAGAGTGGCCACTGCTCTTCCAGAGGACCCAGGTTTATGTCCCAGAACCTACTTAGTGCCTTACATGTCTGTAAACTCCAGGTCTAGAAGGTCTGATGCCCTCTTCTGAGGTCTCCAGGCATCAATCACATTCCTGGTGCAAACGAACACTCACACACATTAAGTTTTTTAGTTGCTTATTTTTTCCAAATTATTTTGTCCGATTTTGGGTCTCTTTTATTTGTGTTGGTTATTTTCCTTCTTGCTACAGGACATCTTGTTGATTTTCCATTACCCTTGAAAACTGAACTAGTAAAAGAACAGAATGGGTTATCTGTAAATACCAACAACCTTCAGCCAGTGTTTAATTTTATTTGGGTGCAGATGGGAGCCAGAGGTAAATATATATTCCAATCACCATAACATAAGCATTGCAGTTTGATTTGTTCAAAAATCTCAAAGAAAAGCCTTCTAGCTCTTTGAGAGTGAATCTTAAACTATTTTGTACCCTGGGGTAGACAGGTGGATGAGCGCTGTAAGATAGGAGTGTCTGTTGCTCCTAGATGCTCACCACAATCTCTCTTCTGTCCCTATTCCTCCTGAGCATTTGTTGTTTATGCTCATTCTAAGACTGAAGCTCTCTGCGTTGATTTCTCAGAACCTCAGGTCACATCCTCTCTTGACAAAGCCTTTATCGTGCCATAGCGTCTTCTGTTTCATTCACACTCTGGTTATCCACTAGAATTTTGTTATCGCATCTTCAATGTTCTCAGCCTTTTTCTGATCTTATGTTTTACATTTATTAATATAATTTTTATTCTCCAAACTGATTTCTCGGCAGAAATTTTATAGTCCCTTATCTTCATCGCACCTTCCTGCCTTTCTTCTTTTCTTTTCTCTCCCCTTTACCCTCCCTCCCTCCTTCCCTCCCTCCTTCCCTCCCTTCCTTCCTTCCTTCTTTCCTCTCCACATCTCTCTGTTTCCATCCATTTCTCCCTCCCTTTCTCCCTCCCTCCCTCCCTCTCTTCCTCCTTCATCTCCCCATTCTTCATATCCTGCTTCTTACCCTCTTTGATTTAGTTTCGGTTTTTCTCAACAGAACATTGCTATATAGCAATATTAGCCTTGGACTCCTGCCCCCACCACTTGACCTAGCCAAGTGATAGGGTTATAACTCATGTGATATCACATGATCCTATTTTTCTGTAATCTTAATAGAGTATTTCTTAGAACTACTACAGAACAGTATTGAGCAGGTCAGAGACTTTAACAATCCTCCTGTCCTGTCACATGCCTAATCTCAGTCTTGCTATTACCCATCGGACTGATACATTTATTATAATTGATAAACTCGCCACAGGTGCACCTTTCCAGCTGACACTGTACAGTTCGCTCTAGGTTTGGCCCTTGGTGTTGTACTGTGAATGGGTTTGACAAACTTACTGGATAGTCCCGACATTCTAGTAACATGCATTCTAGCTGCCCCTACTACTGATTTGTTTACTGTCTCCAGTGTGTCATACAGCAGGCAAGATGCACAGTATAATGTCTTCAGATTTTTTTATTTCACTTAACATTATGCTTTTAGTTTCTACTCACTTCTTTTCAAGGCTGACAAGCCATTTCTTTTCTTTTTCCTTTTCTTTGGAAGATTTAAGTAAATATGGTAACTGTCGCCAAAAGTACTATCTATAATTTGTTTTAACAAAATATGTTTCTTTTAATAAAGGTTTAAATGTTCAAGTTTTCTAGCACTTAAAAGGCAGCTGATTGTTTTTATTTGCTGCTAAAAATGTCAATGGCAGTTTATTTACTGAAAATATAATGTTTGAAGACCAATAAAACAGCATCACAGTGCAAGTGTGTTTTAGAACCTAATTTAAGACTGAAATATACACATGCAAGGTTTTAAAATTTATTTGGCATGAATCAAAACTGTGTATAGGGGAAGGAGGGAGCTATATCATGGGTTAATTGACAGACTAGGCACAGCAAACACTATCACCCTGCCAAGAGGGAAACTGGGAAGCAGGACAGGGCAAAGAACAATTGCTGCTTGTAGGATCTTTCCCCACAATTCTTTTCCCAGCAGAGTGATTTATTTCTCTTCTTTGGCTTCTCTTGAAGACTTCTTTGTTTCTAAACATGAGTGTGACTACCCTTGAAAATGGATGAGATGAAAACCCTTAAGACAACCTAAAGAGGCAGTCAATTCTCTTCTCTTCAAAAAGAGAAAAAGTTTGAATGCCTAAACAGAGGAAACTTAATGATAATTTAATCCCTCATCATTAAAGTAGATACTTTTAGCTCAGAAAGAATTTCTATTGTTTCCTTTTATGTTGGTCAACATCTGTCACTGGGGGAAATCTACCCGAGATAAACAATATAGAGAAGGGATTGGTTTTGGCTGGCGGGCTCAGTGGCTTCTGTTGCAGAGTGGGCGACCCCTTTGCATGCAGGACTGTGCTGATGTAGGTCATCAATGAAGAAGGGTGTAACACAAGATGTTTCTCTTCCCAGCCAGGGAAAGCAAAGCCTTAGGGAGAAATATACCCTACAAGAAGAAGACCTGCTTCTTCCAGAGAGATCTCATCTGCCAATGTTTCCTCTAACTCCCAACAGTATTGATAGCTGACCCATGCTTCTCATGCTCAGCTTTTGGGGGCCAGTGAAGATCCATCACTACTGCTTTTATTTTTGTTTGTTTGCCTTTTGCCATTGGGACAGGAGTCTCAAGTTGGCCAGGCTGGTCTTGAACCCCTGGTCTCAAGAGATTACTTGAGTCCCTGGATTTGGGACTCAAGTCCCACCACCAAGTTTGCACCACCACTCTAGGTGAGGCAAACCCGCAATTACAGATTGCTAATCACAGTGGATTTGCAATGAACCAGAAAGCAATAAAATACAGTACCTCAGTTGTGTTTGTCAGGATATTATTTATCTTGGTGGCATCTCTAGAATAAGGCAATCTCTAAAAGCCCCTTCCTGTAAAGTAAAGCAAAGTCTGTCTGTAGATGTAATAGTAACTCATAGGGTCAGAGCTAAGTTTAAAGCTAGGAGCTGCATCGCTACAGGATGTCATGAGATGTAATTAAAAACTACATTTCTTACCTTCCTATTTAATTTTTCATATGTGTAGTCCTTATGTCTTTAATCAGAAAAGAGATGTCTTAATTGGCAGGTTGCCTCTTTTCCCTGTTATTTCTTACTCCGCTCTCTGTAAGTTTGCTGCAGGACACACTCACTGCTCTTGTTTGTGTAGATGTCCTCTCTAACTACCTACATTTTCCCTCAGTTGTGCAGGTAGGTCTGCCTCTAAGGCTCACAATTTCTCGATTTACCTCTTCATTTGGCAAAGGGTAATCATGAAAGTCACTGAGATGGCTCAAGCTGCTTCTGGTACACATGCACTTTATAGATGTGTGTTTCTAGCCATCATTGTATTTACGATCAAGGAAAGCCTTTGAAACACCCACTGGGCTTCTAAAATAATCTTGCTTTGTGCTTGATCCTAACAGAACTCAGTATCAATCCATCTCCTTTTGTCTTGAATTCTGGACAAATGTATCACAATTCACCCTCAATCTGTAGGAAATAACTGTAGAGTTTGCTAATTTTCTGTACCTCACTTTCCAAATCCTGTCCATACAGCTTCTGCAGTTATCTCTTGACTGACTCTCACTTCCAGGGGTCCTGATTCCATTCTCCTCCTAATCGATGTGAGCATGCATATTTGACCACTGGTTTTGAAAGTACTGATGCTCAGCTAATGGGGGGTGGACTTTTTTGTTTAATATTTCTATTCTCTGTAAAGCCCATCGAATTATCTTGTTAATTCATCAATTAATTGGCTATCACGTACTCAAGTTCTCAAGCTATACTGTGCTGGTCTTGGAAATCTTCTTCTCAATGTACAGATTAATGATATAAACAAGACAATTGGTGAAATCTGCCTTATCCTTTGACATTATATGGTTAAATGTTAAAAGAATATGTGGTGTTTTGTGCCTTATAATACAGTGACAGAGAAATGCCCCCCCCCACACTCATTGTATTCTCTCCAGCATGTCACAGAGGAGGCACAGCCAGGGAAATGAATGACATTTATGTCAATATTGTATGTTTTCCATGTGTTCAAATTTATTCACTAATATATTATTCACATATTAAAATTCCATCATCAAGTGTACATTTTGATACATTTTGGCATTTCATATAATCATTCAACAATCTCTAACATCAAGACATGGGACATTTTCTCTCTGTGTATGCTTTCTTCTTAAGGCTTGATCTCTTTCTATTCTACACCCCTACGAGTGATTGACTGACCTTCTCCAAACATAGTCAGCCTCTGATTAAGACAGAAGGAAACCACATGGGTCTTAAGCCAGGATCCGGACTCCTTAGTATCTATTTGTTTCTTAATTTTATTTTATTGGTATGGATATTTTGTTTACACCTATGCTTCATGAATGCAGTGCCCATGGAGGCCAGAAGGGGACGCTGTATCCCCTGAAATGGGGCTTACAGACCTGTTTCCATGTGGGTGCTGAGAATGGAATCCTGATCTTGAAGAACAATCAGTGCTCTTAATCACTATGCCTTCTCTCCAGCCCCCCACACACCCATTTTTATTGTCACTCCATTTGCGGTGTGGTTACTGCTTCCAACTATTGCCTTTGAAATCAATTAAAAGCAAAGATATAGCTATAGATGATATAGATATAGATATAGATGATAAAGATGTAGATATAATTGACCTTCACCTGTTCCTTCTCTGTGCCTGTGAGAGGCTGACACCAGCTTTCCCTCCTGAAGAACTTCCTTTGCTATTTATTGCAACACAGAACCAAATTGATACATTATTCCTCATTTTCTTCAATTGAGAAAGTTTTTTATTTCTCCTTCATTTTGAAAGACAATTTTACCTTAAAGACATTACTCTCTTCTTTTTGTGCATAATGATGTCTTGCACTTTTTCAAATTAGTTTTTCTGCAGTTATTTGGATTGTTGTGAGCGTGGAAGAGTGGACTGGGTAGCTTCTGGTTACAGGGTTTCTCTCACAGTTGAGGAGCCAAGATGTTTTCAGGATGAAGCTGTGATGAGAGGCCTCTTCCAAGTTTCAAACCTCTGGGTTCTCAACTTCATTCGTGGTGAGAAGGGCAGCTCTCTGGGACTCCTCTACAAAGGTACCACCCCCCCCCTTTTTTCCTTGTCATTGTGGTTTTGGTTTGGTTTGTTGTTGTTTGCTTGTTTTGTGCATTAAAGACAGCATCTTATGTCAGGCTGATGTGAAACTTACTATGTGCCCTAGACCGGCTTTGAACTCACAGAAATCCTCTTACCTCCACTTCCCCACTGCTGTTTGTAGGCATGAGCCCTGTACATGGCTTACTGACTCTGCTCTTGGGCACTCTATCTTCATGTCCTCAGTATGTCTGTCAACTAATATCACCACCATGGAAGTTTGAGTTTCGCTGAAGCCATTTTGGAGAGATGCGTGCATAGGTCATAGCACCTCAACAGCCACCCTGATTTTATTCCTCCTCTTCCTTTAAGTATTTTCTACTTCAGTTTGCTTTTCTGAAGTTTGCAAGTTCACATCTTTAGATGTGAGTGGTTTTGCTTTCACTCGTCCATGTCTACATGTTGGTGTGTGTGTGAGCTATTTATAAACGTTATAAAGTTTTAATATTTCTTCTCTCCTGTCTTTCCATACTTTTGTTATGTCAAGTGTGTGTGTGTGTGTGTGTGTGTGTGTGTGTGCATCTGTATGTATGTCTCTGTGTCTATGAAATTTTAGAAATGACCTCCTGCTTTTTATATTCTAATTCTGCTTTATTTGGGGGTTATTTCATTGCAACTTCTTTCTGAGCCACAGCCTGAGGTGTCTGTGAACTTTAGGCTATTTCTTTCATTCACTGTGAACTCCAGCTGTGTCTAATCACCAATAACGAGCCCAAAAGAAACAATGTATATTTCCATCTTTCCATCTTTTGATTCTTATTGCTTCTGTGCATATGACTACATGTTCACAGGTTTTATGTAGTTGTCAAATTTTGTTTTACTAAAGCCCCAAACCCATCGAAGTCATGGTTACTTTAAATTCTTTGCCCAATAGATCAAAATGGGCTTTACATCTGAGGCTGGGTCCTAGGCTCACTTTGCCCCTGAGTGTTACTTCCTGTCTCCTAATCTTTCTTTCAATACAGAGAAGACACAGTCAGGAGTGGCAATCTAGGTAAATAGGGTGTCATTGATGTCAAGATCAGAGAAACTGGGCTGCATTGTCACCTTTGCCCGAACTGCAGACTGGGGCACTCTTGGGGTCCTGTTCTCCTTGGTCTTCCAAGATCCCCTTCAAGGAGTTAGGCTGTGTCTTGTAGTTCTTTCCATTGGAATATACATGAGGGGGAAGGAGAGACATTTGTTGTTTCCGTATTACCAGCTCTCAACCACTGGGACCCCTGGCTACGATCCTAGTGCACTTTTCTTAGCTCCATGTTCCTTTTAGGTGACATAGAATAGATGGACAGAGTTCGATCTAGAGAAATATTCTTTCCCTGCAGGAAATATGACCTTGTAGCAGATGCTTGGGCATGGTAAGCTTTCTGGGAATACTTTACATATTTACTCCTTCCATCCCCATTGACAGCCAGGAACACAATTTTCTTGACGCTATAGACGGCTTGTAGAAGCTCAAATACTGGAAAGACTACAAGTCCCTCAGACTGCAGCTGCCTGGAATTTCTCATGCCTGAACTAATCTAAACATGGCCTCTAGAAATTTGTAACAATGAAAATGTAACTGTTTCCACCACAGGGAGGCTCCAGCCCTTTCTTGTCTAGGCCAGCATCTCTAAGCTCCAGTGCTGAGGTTAAATTGCCTCTCCTGATTTGATTACTTTTTTTGTGATCTTCATTTTCCGGGTAGAAAGTACTGATTTTCAGTTACTACTTAAATCCTGAAAATTCTATAATGTTTTCAGAACAGAGCAAAGATATTGATTTTCCAGCTAAACATGTCAGACAGGAGCATTCTGGCAGCCCCAGCATGTCCTTTTCCTCCTCTTAGCCGGAAATTTCCATCACCTGCTTGATGGGCTCTTCATTGTTACCCCACAGAGCTTGGGACCAAAGTGCTCTCTCTCATTTAGCTTTTATGTGTTTTCAATTATCCAACTTTCTTTGGATTTTGATTTCCCTGTTTTTTTTTCTTTTTATATCAATTTTCATACTATATCTCAAGCCACATTCAAGCAAGCTATTTTCCTCCCCTGCCCCTATGTCTTTCATTCTGGACAACTGGTAAACCTGACGAAAAGAACTCTTAATCTTTTTAAACTTATTTTTCATCTGCATTTGATTCTAATGATGCAACTGTTATTCTCTTCATCAAATTCCCAGTCTCACTGTAAACATTGTTCATTGAGACAGCTTAATGAACAGATTACCTGGGATCTGGGGCATTGATGACTTGCTTACTAGCCATAGCATTTCCTATGTATTCATGGCTAATTTACAATATTTTTTGTAAAGTTTTAAACCATTATATAGAAACTTAGCAGTAGCATCGATCTGTAGTATCGGGTCCAGTCAGTCTGTAGTCTTTGTGTAAAAACTATCTTCATGTGGATCCTCCAGAGTCATCCAGTGTGAACTTGGCCATTTGCAAGTTCAGTAGAGACAGATTTTTTTACAGCAAAGGAAATGGTAAAAATATTCTGCCTTTGGGGTAATTGTAAAAAATGTTTTAATGTGCCTCAGCTGGAAATTTCTGTGTACTGCAAAATGAAATGATCATTTTCTCCCTGTAAAAAGTGCCTTTCATGTTGGGAAGTATTTGTAAATTGAGGATATTTGAAAACTGCGTGAAACATCTTCAAAAGTTCACTGTTTGGCATGAGAATGTGGATTTTCCTTCTCTGTGTTACCTACCAGGAGTCCCATGACATTGAAACAATGCAGTGAAGTTTGTGAGCTAGACCTAAGATATCATACTTCAGCCCTGTCCTGAGCATACTGCTTTTCTGAAAAATTATAAAAGTGGCTTCTCTTCTCTTTTTCTTCTATTGATGGGAAAAAATGAAACAAAAGGAGGAATGAGTGGGGAAAGAAACAAAACAGAAAAGAAGCAAAATTCCTGAAATTCTATATGATAAAATTGAACATAAATAAATTTGATTTATTTTATAATTAAAGCAAATGGCAGAAGACCTTTCCAATATACACAGCTTCACTCTTCTGCAAATATTTTCCTATTCTATTCTAAAATTCATGACTCAATATTTTAATATCACAAAACTCATAATTCCTTTTTCTTTACAATCATTCAGTTCAAGGCATCTTTAAATGGCTGTCCCCTGCTCTGATAAGATTGTTTTCAGTAGCTTACACAGTGTAATTGAAGATGGTCATTTCTACTGTGTAAATATAGATTTTTTTTTTTTACTGTTCAAAGAACAGAAAAAATACTGATGTCAATAAAGAAATCACTGCGCTGTTAAAGTCTTAACAGTGTCTGTAAAAAAACACAGCCATGGTGAAATTTTTATGGGTTTTGGGAGTCTGATATGAGGTGAACTTTCTGACTGCAAGTTTGATTAGGAACAGGCATTGTGTGCACTGTCAGAATTCAGAGTAATATGCAAGAAAGAGTGCTAAGAAGCCCGAAGTGAATGGTAGACTGGAAGCCAATCTCATAGAGTAAACAGATGTATTTATTCATTGTTTTCTGTATTTCTGTATTTATTTATTGTTCCAAAAGATTGAACCTAGGACTTCATGTGAGGTAAACATGACTTGCACCACTGAGCTTCCATTCCAGGTCTTATGCTTTTGACAGAACTTCCCCTCTCACCCACACCAGAAAAGAGGGTTCAAAATCAAAAAAAACCTAAATCGTCTTAAAAGTGAGAATTGCTCATAAACTGTATCAATTGTACTCCACTGACCAGTACAAAATGACTTTGGAAGTCTTGTCTGCAAGCTAAAACATAATTTCTATATCCACCATATTCTTACATATTTCATCTATTGCCTTCATATCTTTAAAGATATCAAAATATCAAAGTTATCACTGCTGCCAAAATATTTTCAAAAATAATGAGATCCTGAGTATGTGTGTGTGTGTGTGGTGTGCACACACACATGCGTACATGCTTGTGAAGATTTACACATGCTAAGCAAGTATTCTACCACCAAGTATAGCCCCAGCTCTGGCTGATGTTTCCTGATCAAAGAGACATAAACCTCCTTATTAATGGAGATCTCTATCTCTTTATTTCACATTTTTATTCAGTAACAACAAACACATTTTGTTGAGAGTTTTGCAAGGTAGTTTATTTTTATTTGATCTGTTGGGTTTAATCTTCACAAGAAGTACATTAAATGGCTTAAAACTGGCAAAAATAACACAGCCTCCTAGACTTCCTGTGCTAACCATGCTTCTAATAACCATGCGTGAGCAGAGAGTCTATGCAGGACAGAAGCACATTCACCTGCAACCTTAATTGTAACACTCATATTGGGATCAGAAACAGAAACCCCCAGTCCTTACTTCTAAAGGTTTTATTCCAGGCTTCTCAAAATAATATGGTATATCAATGTAAGCAGCTCAATATTTCCATGTTAAAAAGTTCATTTGCCAAAGCACAAAGTAAATGAATGAAAAAACAATTTATGCAGGATGGTTAATCCAGCTTTTTTGCTTCTGGGCTTAATTGGATTTATCTAGAATTAATATAGGGTGTCAGGGCATGCTATATCATCAACAGAAACAGCAGTCACCCAACCTAAGAGACTCCATGAGAAAAAGTGAATTCTAAGATTGCAAACATCAAACTAAATACAAGATATGAATTCATTCATTTCACTTGGTTGTAACATAATTACTTCTTAGTCAAGTGCAGTGATGAGTTAACATGACATCTGGATACTGTCTCACCCACATTTCTATCCTCTACATCCATCCCCTAAAAAGAAACAGTGAAGAAAACTAAAATGGCTGTGAACAGGGTGGCATTTCTATTCCAC